>NW_027457160.1:0-165000 GCF_040206685.1 Ascaphus truei | reverse complement strand
CCCTTAACCCCCCCTCTGGGTTAAGCGGCATTCACATGTTTGTATTAGTATCACCTTATTTATATGCACTTGTTTATATAGGAATATAATTTTAGAGCGCCACATTGATATATATTTTTTCCAAGGGAGTTTTAACACAGACATGAAAAATATATATTGAATGTATTAATTGTTTATTATGCCTTAACCCCTTCATTGCCTTAGCGGCTATGCACATCTACACTATCAATAAAAATGTATTTCAAATGTATTTATTGTCATTTATTTATTTATTTATTTAGATTTATTTATTTATTTTTTGGCGGCTGCTGTGTGTGTGTATTTTTTTATTGTGGGTAGCGGGAGGGTGGGTGAATGGGGTATTAGCCCCAACGATGGTTGGGGAGGGCTTGCGGGGGGGGGGGGTAGCGGGAGGGCTTAACCCCTTCATGACCGTAGCGGTATTAACTGCTACGGTCGTGAAGGGGTTAAGTGCACCCGCAACCCCCCCCCCTCCCGCAAGTCCTAAACTCACACCAAGGGCCAAATACCCCCCTCACCCATCCCCACTACACACAATAAAGCGGGCACGGTGGGTTAACCCCTTCATTGCCCATGGCTATCCGCTATGGTAATGAAGCAGCATTTTCTGTATTTTTAATAATATTGAGCAGGAGCAGGGGGGGTCCCTGAGCATTAATTTCTGGCTCAGGGAACCCCCTGCTCACTGTACAATATTATTAAATCTCTCTCTCTGCTGCAAACACATCTCGCCCCCAGTATGTGCAGTAATTTACTGAACATGTACTGTAGAATAAATGCATAGTTTTATTTATTCGGGTTTATTAAACAGTATACTGTTCGGCCGGAAAACATCAGCATACTGTACAGCACAATATTATCCATCGAAATCCCCCCATTAGCCGTTTTCTTTTCTGAGGAAAAACAAAATGAAAAGTTTTAATGTACAGTAATGGTCAGCCCCCTAAAGAAGTACAGTACCCAGCCAGCCCCACCAAAATAATACGGCAACAATACAGTACTCACCATACTGTATTACTGAATTTCCCATTCAGCTTGCGCCGGCGGGCCACTGCCAGTCCAGCTTTCATCATCACCCACGTCGATAGTTTGCAGCGGGACTAGCCCACCTGTAGTCAGCAGGTGAGGCGGGAAATCGCTTAGGTACATGCAAGCTTCATCAAAACTGGCCGTGAAATCCGACTCTGTCTCAGGGTTGTCACTGACGGCGGGACCATCATTAGAAGCTGGTGCTGGTGCTGGTGCTGGTTCTGGTTCTGGCGCATTGCTTGGCTTCTTAGTTGGTTTTAACACGACCCTTCGCCTTTTGCCGCCTCCATGATCATAGATACGGGAAAAACCCTGTGACACACACCAATACCCTCCAACAAATTGGGGCTCAATACGGTGAAAACAGGGGTCACTACATAACCTTTTCCTTATTGCACGCTTCCACAAATGAGGAGTTGGCGAAAATTTGTAAAAGTCATAGTTTTCGATAAAATACTGATAAATTTGAACAACTGTTGCCATCTTATCCTCTGTTGCATTAATAGCGGCCCATATCAAATAAGCATAACTTCTGTCAGGTTTTTGGAACACGGGCTGCATTTGAACACTCATGGCGGGTGGGTCTCTGGAGAATAGTGTAAGCGAAAATGGTCTTTGTCTTTATTTAATACAGTATGTAAAGCCTAAATTGATACATTTTTTGCAACGTCTTCCTTCAGTCTCAAGGCCAAGTTACAATAGCACACTGTGGTACAGTATCTTTTTTTAAACGAAACAACTGCAAGCCCACACATTACTGATTCGGCGCTTTACAAGTCATGAGTTTATGCCATCTGGTGGACAAGCGAAGCATTGCAGCCTAGTAAATCCTGATCATTATCATTTAACAGATCAGGCCCCCGTCAGCCAGGCATGAACCGTGGCTGGGAAGGCAAACGCAACGAAGCATGCAAGAGGTGAGCAGCGGCGGATTCCAGGTATCTGCCAGGTACAAACTGGGCATTTGCTCGAATAAAGTGTGTCGGTGCAGTATTTAACAAAAATGATTTACAAACTGTGGAAATGGTGGTGTCTAATTCTAACATGCGTTCTACTGCTTGACACCCTTTACGATGGTTAATTGTGGTGTACAAAGATGTTACGTCTGCAGTCACCCATGTGTAATCAGGACACCATTCAACGTCCCTCAATAACTGGAGGACATGGGTAGTGTCACGTAAATATGATTTCGCCTGGCAGACTAAAGGCTGAAGGTGATAGTCAATAAATTGTGATAAATTTGACGTGAGGGATGATATACCTGAAATAATAGGTCTGCCGGGGGGTGAACTTATACTCTTGTGTATTTTTGGGGTATAGGAAAAATATATCTGTTTGTTATAACTAAGTGTATATGTTTGCTATTGGTATAGGAGTTAACATATACCATTGTTATTATTATCTTTTATCATGTCTTGTATGTAGTGTATTCGTTGTAGGTATTGTTATGTGTGTATTTAGGCTGATTGTATAATGGACATGACTGACAGCCATATTGACCAATGAAATGTGAGTTCTAGGTCATATCATCCAATAGTAATGGCTTAAACAGTATTTAAGTAATCCATGTCCAGTGACTAATTACCCCTGAAGAAGTGCGCATGCGCACGAAATGCGTTGGGCAGTTTTATTATCACTCGTGCAGTTTGGCAGAGACTTGCATCCACAGCCGCAGCAGCATATTGGAGAAGGATTTTGGCGATTTCATCAACCCACAGGAGTACATTGCGGGCAGCAGGTTGACCGACGGCTTCAGGCGCATCAGTGAGTCGCGCGGAGCGACGCACTTCCGGTTTCGGAACGGAAGAGATCCCTGAAAGTCACGTGTCAAACGGAGCTGCAGCCGGCGAAAAAGCTACCTGAGAACCCCTGCTTATGATCTGTGGCAGTGCTGTAAGTAGGATTCTGGTTTTAACCAACCGGATCCCACATCTGCCACAATTAATTGTGCTTAATAAATGTATCATATTACCAGTCAGCCTTATTTGTTTTATGTAGTGTTGTCTTGTCCTGTCTGTTGTGTGTATTTTATATCATTGCATATCTGCACTATGATGTGTTTTTCTTGTTTCTCTTTTCTCTGCATATATTGATGGAGTCCACACTGTGAAGCTACAGCAGGAAAGCTATATCTATAGCCACCCTCCGTGTGAGAACATTTCAATATTGAACATTACCTTTTTCACCATTGGACTATAATGGTGCCGGTCTGTATTGTTGTGTTCTGTATTACTAACTGAGTCTTGGAGTTAGTGTCACCTGGCAGCCTAGTCATATTTATTTTAATTAATTAATTTGTGTGTAGGGTCACATTCATATCACATTATTATCACTTAGGATTGTATTATTAATTATTAATTCTTTTAGCGCTATATACACCCTCCTTTTTTTCTACTCATTATCCTTCACTACTTGTTGGATATCATTCTCATTTTTAATAAAATGTCGTTTGAGGGTTAGGTTTCTCACAAATTTATGGAGATCGCTATATAATTGGAAGCCACTAGATCTTGAGAAATTTAAACCCTTATTAAGTACAGTTTTCTGATCTTTGGTCAGAATCACTGTAGACAAATTAAAAATACCTTTATCTAGAGGGATCCTAGACTTGAGTCCCTTCTCTTTGACTCTGGCTCCTGCTCTCGTTCCTCGTCTGGTAAAGATCTTTTTATTTTCGATTTCCCTACAGGGCTGTAGAACTGATCCTGTTTCCTCTCTTTCTCCTTACTCCTCTAACTTAGCTTTAAAATGTTTGAAGAATAATGAAGATCTTATCATTAGACAGGCAGATAAAGGGGGGGGGGGTGTAGTGCTCCAAAATCGTAAAGAGTACGAAATGGAGGCCCATCGCCTCCTTCCTCTCTTATCTTAATGCCAACGATAGAAATTTATTTTGTACACGTGTCTAACCCACTTAACATCAATTTTCTAGATCTGCAACTAACAGCATTGGACAATGGGAATATTTCAACAAAGGTCTATTTTAAAGAAATCGATGTCAACAATTTATTAATGGCAAGCAGTAACCACAAAAAATCGTGGATTACGAATATTCCCAAGGGCCAATTTATTCGTGTTAAGCGAAATTGCAGTGGGGACCAAGACTTTGAGACACAATCCAAACTACTGTTTGACAAATTTTTGGAGAGAGGGTATTCTAGTGCCAGTTTAACTAGAGATCTTGATGTAGTTCGATCTATGGATAGACAACTGATGTTAGTACCTAAAACAAAAGAAAAAACTAGTGACCAGAGAAATCCATTGGAAATACCTTTTATTACCACATATAATTCAATGAACAAAAAAATTGAAAGAATTATACAGAGACATTGGGCTATTTTAAGTACGGATCCAGTACTGAGTGACCATATCTCAGATGTTCCCAAATTTATATATAGAAGGGCAAAAAACTTAAAAAATTCACTAGCCCCCAGTGACGTGGGTTCTGCCCGCGCAAAGCCTATTTCTAAGACCTGGCTTGGCGATAAACCAACCGGAAATTTCCAATGTGGGAAATATTCTATATGTAAATATCTACACGCTGAGACAAAAACTTTTAAATCTTTTACTACTGGTGAGAATTTTGATATCGATTCTTTTATAAATTGTAATTTGACCTATGTGGTCTATATGATAAACTGTGAATGTGGCCTGCAATATATTGGCCGCACAAAAAGATGTTTAAAAACACGGATACAGGAGCACATTAGAAATATCAAAATTGGTTATGAGAAACATAGTCTTTCCCGTCACTTTGCATTGTACCACAATAAAGACCCTTCAAAATTATTATTCAAAGGTATTAAAGTGGTCCCCAGAGCGAGAAGGGGAGGTGACAGGATTAAAAGTCTCTCATACCAAGAAACATTTTGGATCTACCAAATGAACTCTTTGACCCCTAAGGGGTTAAATGAGGATATCGATATTTGGTCCCTGTATTAGTTAGGCATCCTTTTAATTTCACCTATGTTGACTGATCTGCTGCTGTTCCTGCACATGTTTGCCTCTAATTGTGTGTTTTTTCTCTTTCAGAAATTCATTTTTAGATAATTTTAGATTATGTATATGTATTTTCACATTGTATTTTATAATTGAGTGTATATTGATTTTTATAAAATGTTCTGTTTTTTCTAATTGACACTGTTGTATTGCAGTATGTATAGAGCTAGTTGCTGCACCTTTAATTCTTTGTGCAGTAACATGACACCACATGTCCAATTGAGGAATGCTGGGTATATATGTGTGTATAACCCCCCCCCATCTGCATATGTTCCCTGAAGAAGTAACCACGAGTTCCGAAATGCGTTGGAGGGTGTCATTGCTCATTTTCCTGTACCCCCGTGCTGGTGAGAACACTTCTAGTAAGTGTCCCCCTGATTCGTGAGAGTCAGTGCAGCTGTCTGTATACTGAGCTGCTACGTGTATCCTGCGCCGTCCCACACACAGTGAGCCCCAGTAGGCGCCTCCCAGGAGTGGATGACCGGTCCGTGACGTCATCATCGGGCGCCCCACGAGGAGAAGCGGTACGCAAACAACGTGCTGGTGTGTGGGCTTCAGCGGAGGCTGCTACACACCGGTGTGAGCCTTGTGCTCCGGGACTTTTCCAACAAGGACAGACTTGCTAACTACCCTGAGAAGAAGAGGTCTTTGTGATCACCTGCCAGGCTTGATGACTGCCGATCCCCTGCACCCCGAAATCGAGTGAGGAGTGCCGTTTGCAGCCGTCGACTGGTGTGGTATACCCAATAACCCACTGCACATTTTTAATTACATTGATGTACGCAGAACTTAATTCTTTTTGAGTAAAATTCACTTTTAAACTATACTTCACTATGTGCGTTGTGCGCCTTGTTCTTCTGTCTTTTCCATACTTCATGTGTTAACCTGTGCTCCCACTATGGGCACGGGCATGCTTCTCTCTGCTTATTCTTTGGTGCCTACTGTGTCCTCTGCGGATGTCCAGACTTTGGACCTGATGCTCCCTAAACCTCATATGCTCAGGCATGCTGCCCTCTTATCGTTTGCCAGTACCATGGCAGAAAACTACGTAAATACACCAACCATCACACTCATCTTGCTAGGGATAACGGGAGTGGACTTTAACAAGAGAACTGTATCAATATCCTTCAGTGAACATTCCCACTCTCTACCTTCGCTACCCAGTGATCGGATTTCTTTTGGAGTAAAGGATTCTCTCAAACACCTACTTGCTTGTTTGAGCAAAACTGTTGCTCTTCCAGAATGTCTTCCTGTTCCATCCGACCAACAATCAGTGTTTCTTGTCTTGTACTCTGGGACTATTGCTGGAAATCTTGCACCTGGCTTATGCCCTTCTGCCAGTCCTGTTGTGGACTCCCCTGTATTCCCACACCTCTGGATTTCCAAATATTTTTGTGAAGCATTCTGCGTGTCACGATTTGCAGTACCACTGTTCTCACTCTCAAAGATGGTACTCGCTAATGAACTGCTGGACTACGGGTCTACTTCCTGTCTAAGACAGTTCAGAAACAATTCCATGTCACCCAGATCTCTGAGTGCCCTGCCCTTGTTCGCCCGGAGTTCTGCCTGAAGGGGGAGTACTGCAAGTATTCCGCTCCTGGGTTTTGCTTGAACTCATCCTTACAGAGCTATTCAGTTTCAGACAAGCCCTCCCTAAACCTGCAATCAGGTATCACCCGCTTCTTGCTGCCTCCTGTGGAGCTCTGGCCTGATTGGCTTCCTGTGCTATTTAGCAGCTGCCTTTCCTCCAGGAAGTTGCTGAACATAGACTTGGTAATGGTTTTGCAAGTAACTGTGCTTACCACAAACTCCTCTGTTTTGCCTCCTTTTTCCTAAGGCCTTCTTGCTCAGTAGCCCCGGTGCTACTTACCTTGTTCCTGGCAGACTTCGCCTTCGCAGAGCTGTAGCAGCTACGCTGGTTTCCCCAGTGTTTCCTGTGGCGTGTCTGTGCCCCCAGTTTACATGGCCTTCACTCTTCTCTGTTCCTGTTCTCTCTTTCCAGAAGCCCTGCTATGCTGAAGCGGCTTTGCTGAAGTTCTCTTGCTTTCTACGCTGAAGCGACTTCACTGAAGTTTCCTGCTTTCTACGCTGAAGTGCCCCGTTGCAGATTTCCTGATGACGACCCTAGCCCGTGACCTCTACTACGGTCCTATGCTGCCCGCCTTGACCTCAGCTCGTGTCCGCGACCATCGCTCCTATGCCGCCTGCCCTGACCCCGGCTTGTCTACGGATTATCCTGCTTTCTCCTGTCTTGACCCGGCTATGTTTGACCACGGAATTCGCAACCCGGATCCGGCTTCGTGGTCTAAGTTCGGTGTTTTCACATCCCCACCTTAGCCCCACGGTCCGGTCCAGGTTTGTGGTGAGCATATCCTTGGGTAATAAATATAAAAGAAATAAGTCTAAACCAATGTTGCTAAATAAACAGGTAGCAGAGATAATGGAAAAGAAAAGGCAGGTGTTTAGAATCATGAAATGAGAAGGGGCAGAGGCATATAAGAATTATAAGGAATGTAACAAACATTGCAAAAGGGCCATCAAATTAGAAAAAATGGATAATGAAAAAAGAATTGCAATAGAAAGTAAGATAAACTCTAAAAAGTTCTTTAAGTACCTTAATAACAACAAAATAGAATAGAAAATGTAGGACCCTTTCAGTTTGAGATTGGCAGGCTGATTATTGGAGATAAGTGAGATAGTGAGAAATATGTGTAAAGTGATTAAGAGTGTTGATATAATAAATCAGGCCTGCACAACATATGGCCCGTGGGCCGCATGCGGCCCACCTGGCCTCACTGTGCGGCCCGCGATGACTCCGGCCGGGCGCCAGTTAATTAAATAAATTTAAAAAAAGTTTAAAAAAACGGCGGCGATTCATCCTCCCCCCTCCCCTCCCTCCCTCCCCACCCCCGGGTTTTGCGGTGCGCGAGGGAAGCAGCAGCATGAGGAGGATGCGGCAGCCGTGAGTATTTTTTTTTTCAATAACCGCACATCTCCCGCCCGGCTGCTGCACTGCACAGAGGTCCCCAGGGCATCAAGTTAACCCAGAAATTATGAAAGATCGTAATATAAATAACAGTATGTGGGTAATACCTTAGGATGAGGGAAAGGTAGATGGATGAACTAAAAATAAATCAATAGATTTATAAATACTCACACGGGCAAGTGTGAGTAAAAACCATCAGGGTTTAACTCTGTAGAGGGGATTTCTTGGGACTGCACACCTATTAGCTACTGTATACAGCACTTAGGTCCTCAATACCTCCAGATCCCCCCAAAATGTAAATGGAGAATCCAGGTGTACAAAACACTTATTTAATGATCAGAAATAGAGATAAAAAATTAAAAGCTTAACAGCACCTACATTAATCCGGTAAGTGTAGACAGGTTGTGGAGGTGTTCTCCACTCTGGCGACTCCTTCCCTTCTGCATCTGCAGCACGCTGGAGCGTTGGAACGCACAATACAATCTGGAACGCACCTCTCACTTCCTGGCTACGGAAGCCTCAGGAGGACAAAAAACAACAGGTGAATCGAGCAACGTGTTTCGCTTGCGTCATCAAGCGTCCTCAGGCTCTATGAATCCGGATGTCAGTTCGTGGTTTAAATGCCCACACTGACCCGGAAGTGAAAACGACTGGTGACCTATCTTAGTGCAAATCTTTAAAACAATTTAGTGCTAGTTATAATACTGGTGATCTCCTAATACTCCTAATATATGAGTGAAACGGTGAGTACATGATAGAATTAAATGAATAAATAAAATAATAGGCAGAGATAGAGAAATTATCCTTGGGCTCCCCCTGGTGGCTCCAATGCATAAAATCAGTGTGGCCACAATATGATGGATAGCCCTTGTAGTGAATAATCTAGGGACACTTAGTATAACATTTGAAAAAATAATGAACTCTGGTGGAGAACAAATAACATGATAGTGATCTAATCATGCCTGCTAAATTTATACATTATGAAATTTAAGGTTAAAGTTTTATACAATATATATGAAAGGTGAAGTTCCATAACCTCTCCCTAGTGTAGTGAATTGCAATGTTGGCAATAAAATGACATATGAAAACCTAGAGATGGCAATCCAATGACCAGTGAAACTAGGAATCCCCTTTGTGTAATCCTAAAATTACTAATACATATAAATCCTAAAAGGCTTAATATGTAGAGAGCCTGATACCCCAACCTAAACTAATACACAAAGAATTTTAGGTCTAAATAGCTCTACACACCTCTGTGGCTATAACCACAAACTGTGTATACATGAAATTCCAATGGCCGGTGAAATGGCGATGGTGGAAAAAGCATCTGTGAAAAAAGCGAAACAAGAATCAATGAAAAGCTCAGATGAAGGCCCCAATATCAATATCAACATTGAGGCCTTGAGGAGCCAACATTTTCAATTGGTATATCCAAAATGTCTCGGCCTTGCTCAACTTTGTAAGCCAATTGCCTCTTCTCTGTCCCTGTGGGATACTTTCTATCCCCCGGTATGTCAGACCCGAAGGGTCTGCACTATGTGCCACTTCAAAGTGTCTGGATACACTATGCGTGGCCAGACTCCTACGAATGTTGCCCATGTGCTCCAGTACTTGGACTCTGAGAGATCGTGAAGTCCGTCCGACATACTGGAGACCACATGGGCACTCCAGGAGGTAGACCACATAGGTGCTTCTACCATAGGTGCTTCTACAATTTATAAAGCCCTTTGTAGTGAACTCTTGTCTAGTGGAATGAGATTTAAAGCATCTTTTGATGCTGTTGTACAAGCCTAACAGCTGAAACAGCTGAAGAACCCTATTGGTCTGGGTAGCCAATTGCTATTGTCTAAAGTCTTTGGTCTAGGTAACATACTAGGGGCTAGTCTATTTTTCAATTTTTTGGCTCTTGTGAAAATCACCTTGGGTGCCTCCTTCGTAATTTCTGAAAGAACTGTGTCAAATTGGAGGAGATGCCAGTGTTTCTTTATAATCTTAGAGATTTTCTGCATATCTTCACGCTTCACTGCACCCCGCGCCAAAGTGGCGTATATAGTTACATAGTTACATAGTAGATGAGGTTGAAAAAAGACATAGGTCCATCAAGTTCAACCTATGCTAAATTTAGACAACAGATACTTTATCCTATATCTATACTTGCTTATTGATCCAGAGGAAGGCAAACAAAAAACCCCATTAAGGGGAAAAATTAATTCCTTCCTGACTCCAAGAATTGGCAATCGGATGAATCCCTGGATCAACATCCTTCCCATGTATACTTATTTGGTATATCCCTGTATACCTTTCCCATCTAAAAAGATGTCCAACCTTTTTTTGAACAAATCTATTGAATCTGCCATCACAGTCTCCATGGGTAATGAATTCCACATTTTAACTGCCCTTACTGTAAAGAACCCTTTCCTTTGTTGCTGGTGAAATTTCCTTTCCTCCAACCTTAAGGGATGGCCCCGATATTGTCTCTCTTCTTATAGATGACGCTCCTGCCTGGGCCTCTCCCATCTGGGAATGAAAATCCGACCTCACACAGGATATTGGAGCCTTTGCCAGGGAGTTCCGGAAAGTGTTTCATACAACCGGCCGTAAGGTATGTGCTTCCTCTGCACTTTTTCATGTTTCTCAACGCAATCGTCCAGTTGCAAAATACGCACTCGAGTCTAGGCCTATAGCAGCCGAGACCGACTGGAACGATGAAGCTTTGGCCGTGGCCTTTTGGCAAGGGTTATCTGACGCCTTGAAGGAAGAACTTATCGCCGCCTGCATTAAGGTGGATCGTCGTCTTCTGGAAAGGAGATCAAAGAAGGCTCATCATTGTGTCACTTCATCCCGGTATCAATCCCGGGCAGGTGAGCCAAGGTGAGATTCCGCTCCCGGATACATCTAAACCTGTGCAATTAGGAGGTACTAGTCTTTCCAAACCAGAGAAATTGCGATGCAAAAATGCCGGGTTATGCCTTTACTGCAGTGCTTCTGGACATTTCGCATATTTTTGTCTTCAAAAGTCGGGAAACGCAAAGTTCCCATGAGACCCGGGGCAGTTTCATTGGGAACGTTTTCTCTTTCCCCCATTTATGCTGACAACCCTTCTCGCATTCTTATCCCCATTACTCTCTTTGGGGAGGGCATCCAAGTATCTACGCTTGCTTTTCTCGATTCAGGTTCCGGAGGAAACTTCATAGATCAAGTATTCGCAGAACGCCATCTAGTTCCTATCAGGCGCAGAAAGAAGTCCATCGCTCTTGAAGCCATTGATGGAAGACCTCTGCAGCCGGCTTTTATCTCCTTGGAGACAGAAGTACTTCAGCTCAAGATTGAAAATTAACACCTGGAAAAGATCCAATTCAACGTTATCCACACTACTTCCATTAGTGTGATCCTTGGTCTACCCTGGCTACAGATACACAACCCTCGGGTGGATTGGCTCAACAAGGAACCCATCCAATGGAGCTCCTTTTGCAATAAGAACTGCATCCTTGAAGCAACTAGCATTTGGGGTACCACCGTGTCCGAGGAGAAGGAAAGAGTACGCTGAGTTCCGGGACATCTTTGATAAGGTCAGATCGGAGGACCTTCCCCCTCATCGCCCGTTTGATTGTTCCATTGATCTATTTCCAGGTGCCGCACCTCCTAGAGGGACCTCTTACCCGTTGTCTATGCCAGAAACCAAGGCAATGAAGGAATATATTGCAGAGAACTTACAGAAGGGATTTAGACATAAGTCAACATCTCCTGCAGGTGCTGGGGTTTTCTTCGTGAAGAAGAAAGACAGAACCTTACACTCTTGCATTGACTATCGGGCCCTCAACAAAATCACTGTCAAAAATCGCTACCCCTTACCTCTCATTGATGATCTGTTTGATCGATTAAAAGGAGCTAATATTTGTTCTAAATTGGATATACGAGGTGCCTATAATCTTGTTAGGATCCATCCGGGTGATAAATGGAAGACTGCTTTCAATACCAGAGATGGACATTATGAGTACTTAGTCATGCCTTTTGGTTTGTGCAATGCCCCAGCCGTGTTTCAGGATTTCGTAAATGAAGTTTTCAGGGACCTTCTCAACTCATTTGTAATTATCTATCTCGATGACATATTAATCTTCTCTAAATCCCGACAAGAACACATCTCTTACGTGAAACAAGTGCTCCTTCGCCTACGCGAGAACAGACTTTTTGTCAAACTGGAGAAATGTCATTTTCATCAAACATCTACCATTTTCCTGGGATACATCATTTCTGATACCGGTCTCACCATGGATACCGCCAAGGTCAAAGCAGTCCTGGATTGGCCACAACCGACTACTCTTAAAGCGGTACAGCGATTTCTTTGATTCTCAAATTATTATCGCTGGTTCATCCAAAATGTATATTCCGTAGTGGCTCCACTTACGGAAATGACAAAGAAAGGAGCAGACCCTGCTTCCTGGCCCACTGCTGCGCTTATGTCTTTTGCCCTTCTCAATAAGGCCTTCGTGTCTGCCCTTGTTTTTATTCATCCTGACCTCAAACTTCCTTTTACTCTTGAATTTGATGCCTCTGACGTGGGTGTATGCGCTATTCTGTCCCAAAGGACCACCCAGGTTGCATTTTTGTACGTTCTTTTCGAGGAAAAAATCTCTGGCTGAATGCAACTATGATATCAGGAACCGGGAACTCCTACTGCTGCGGCCAAGTTTATTCGAGCATTTGCCCGTTCTTGGCTGCAGCAGTAGCCTGGCGCGCGCCCGAGGGTGACGGGTGCGCGCCGAAGCAGCGGAAGAGCGCCCTCCGATCGGGGCGCTCTCCCTACCGCTGCCGGGTCCGCCGGGTCCCCCGGAACCCCCTGCCGCCGTCCCCCACATCGCGGGACACCAGGGCTCCCTCGGGGAGCCCTGGACGCGCGTGCAGGGGGCGCAGGCTCCCGAAGACGCGTGACCGTGCGTCTATGACGCGCGGCACGCCGAGGGGCGGCCACTAGCAAGCCGGGAAATCTCCCGGCTTGCGGATCTGGCCAATGCGCAATAAAGCGTGTCGGTAGTGTAACTATGAAATTGGTCCTTGAAGAATGGAGACATCTTCTGGAGGGTACCGAAGATCCGATAACTATCCTCATGGATCATAAGAACTTGCTTAACATTGAAGGAGCATGTCGACTGGGAGCCCGTCAAGCCAGATGGTGGCTATTTTTCTCTAGATTTAATTTCATAATTTCCTACTTTCCTGGATACAAGAATGTCAAAGCTGATGCCTTATCTCATCAATTTATCCTGGATGACAAAACTGAGGATCAGCAAAAACCCATTCTGTCCCCCAAATGTATTCTTTCGGCCACATCATTTGGAGTGTGCAAAGACATTGTCCATCAACAAAGCCACATTCCTCCTGGCATCTCGCCACCGCAGGACCGTCTCTTCACTTCTTCTCTGCACCGTAAGAAGGTCCTCGAGTGGAGCCATTCGTACAAATCTGCAGGGCACCACAGTACCAAGAGGACTCTAGATCTTATCTCCCGCACCATTTGGAAGCCGGGAATGCAAAAGGACATAAACAATTTCGTAGCTGAGTGTCCTATGTGTGCCAGGACTAAAACGCCCAGAATACTTCCATCAGGTCTTCTTCAGCCTCTACCTGTTCCTGACGGGCCATGGGCACACTTGTCCATGGATTTCATTGTGACTTTACCTGTCTCCAAGGTAATGAACACGATTCTTGTAGTAGTGGACCGATTCTCGAAACAGGCCCACTTCATACCCCTCAAGGGTCTCCCCATATCTCCCAAATTAGCTGACATCTTCATCATGGATATTTTTAGTTTACATGGAGTACCTTTGGTGATAGTTTCAGATAGAAGCTCTCAGTTCATTTCCCGGTTCTGGCGCTCATTTTGTCTCCAGCTAGATATCACTCTTCATTTCTCATCTGGATACCACCCACAGACTAATGGTCAAACGGAGAGGACAAATCAGTCTCTTGAACAATATTTACGCTGCTTTATATCGGACTCCCAAGATGACTGGGCTGAACTTTTACCCTGGGCCGAATTCGCCCACAATAACGCACGGAATGGTTCAACCTTGGAGTCCCCTTTCTTCGTAAATTATGGATTCAACCCATCTACACTTCCTCTTGTTCTACCTTCCTCAGGGGTCTCAGCGGCAAATTACAGAATCAGAGTATTACAAGACCTGTGGAAAAGGATTCAGGTCAACATCAGGCAAGCAGTTAAAAGGCAGAAGAATCAGGCAGATCACCACCGCAGACCTGCACTGGACCTCAAACCTGGCGAAAAGGTCTGGTTGTCATCCAGGAATATCAGGCTGAAAGTCCCTTCTATGAAATTCGCACCCAGATTTCTTGGACTCTTCTCTGTCTCCGAGAGGATCAATCCGGTTGCGTATCGACTCGCCCCTTCCTCCTTCCATGAGGATCCCCTCTGTGTTTCATGTTTCGCTTCTCAAACCTGTGGTCCAGAACTCCTCAGATGGTTAAAGGCCAACCCGAATATGAAATACAATCTATTCTGGATTCCAAGATCTCCAGAGGGTCTCTGCATTATCTGGTACATTGGAGAGGTTTCGGTCCAGAGGAAAGATACTGGATTCCGAGTCATCGGGTTCACGCAGCCAGACTGGTCCGCATCTTTCATTCCAAATTCCCTGATAAGCCATCCTGGAGTCGCCCGGAGGTCGCTTATAGAGGGAGGGTGGGTACTGAAAGGAATCACCATTCTGGCGGCCGTAGACAGTCTCCTCACCTTAAAGACCATCCTGCGACGGACATCCAGGATGCGCAATCTTGTGGCCCAGTTACGTGTGCACGTATCTTGCACGGTCTAACTCTCCGCCCGCGGTTCTGACTTTGCCCCCTGGTCTGGTGCACAAGGGGTGTGCTCGTCCAGCCTTCCCACTGATGTGCGTTCCAAGCTCTGCCCCCGCTCTGATTATGGACAGAACCGGCGTGGGAGTGACGCACGTTCTAGGCTCCGCCCCCTGACCTCCGTGACATGCGCGGGTAAAACTCTCATTGCTGAGCATAGTCTAATGTGACGCTGTGCCTTGCTGCATTCTTGTCCTGTGACCTTGCCTTGCCATGCCTGTTAACCTCTTGTTGCCTGACCCTGCTTCTCTCTTTGGAGTCCGCACCTTTCCTATCCTGATCTGGCTACGAACGACCATTCTCCAGTCCTGACTTTGGCTAAGTACTCCAACGATCCGATACTCTCCAATCCTGAACTTGGCTACACACCCCGACGATCAGCAACTCTCCACTCCTGACCTGGCAAGTACCCTCAACTATTCTCACATCTCTTATCCGGACCTGGCTTGCACGACCAATCTACATCCTAGGCACGCCCGCTCGGCTGTGGGTTGGCATTAATAAATTCCCTACCTCAGCATCGCGGTCGTGCTTCGTTTGTGGTGAGCTACGTGTTGCATTCTCCTTATGTCAGACCAAATGTGAGCTAAGGTATCTCTCGCCTGTTTCTCACATCAGGCTTTTTTAAGTGTCCTAATCAACATCCATATTAATGAACAATTGGTTAACTGAGGAAGAAGATCATAGTCGGGTTGAAAAAATTAAAGTAAATAAAGCACCTGGCCCAGATGGCATACATACAAGAGTTCTTAAGGATTTTAGCTCAGTATTAGCCAAACCATTATATTTAATATTCAAGGACTCCATTTACGCAGGCTCAGTACCACAAGATTGGCTTAAAGCAGATGTGGTGCCTATATTTAAAAAGGAAGCTAGATCAAAACCAGGGAATTATAGACCTGTAAGCCTGACTTCAATAGTGGGGAAACTACTTGAAGGTTTTATACGGGATAATATTCAGGAATACCTTTCTTGTAAACAAAATTATTCGTAATAGTCAGCATGGATTTATGAAGGATAGATCATGCCAAACTAACCTTATGTAGCCCTGTTTCCCCATGGGTACAGAAGCACTACCAATGCTGTGTAACCTGTTGGCTCGCAGGGCCTGAGCCTCTGCCACGGAGAGCCTGGGGCAATATATATATATATATATATGGATTATCTCTTACCAGATGCAGCGCCTCCACCTGCGATGGCTCCCAGCAGAGTGGGAGTTGTTCTTCGCAGGACAATAACACAATACTACTCACACAGTATGTAAAAGAAACAGTAGATTTACTAGCGGTAACCATAACCTGGCATGTATCATAACCTGTCAGTATTCCTCCTTGATGAGACACAATAGATAACGCGTATCGCAGGATGCGGCCCTTCACTGTGTTACCCCACACCATGTCCAATGCCCCCACACCGCAATTCCCCAAATGTGTGTGTGTGTGACTGCGCAGCCACTAAGATGAGCAATGTTACAGTTGGTGCACTTTAGTAGATCGCTCGGGCCCGCAAACAATCTTCGCAAAGGAACCGATGCCACGGACCCATCGACAAGGTCCTTCGGGGCGATCTCACCCGGATGGCTGATAATGTCTTTGTAGAGATCTGGTCCCAAACCTCTGATACAATTCTGCAGCAACCTCTGTGTCCCTAACTTGACACACTAACAGGGCAGGTTCCTATTCTAGGGCCTATCCTACATTGACTACAAACTAGGGTATAGGAAAAACAGTGACAATAGCGCTCTACCAAACCCATAAATCAAAATATGATATATATAACCACTAATGTGTAAGTAATGAACGTGATTAGAAAAACAATATTAGTAATAACACACGTGCCTCAATTAAAGTGCATATAAAGTGAAAAGGACTAGAAAACAGACTACAACCCTTGAAAAAGACTGTTCCACTTGTCTTTTCTCAGATGATCTTTCAAAAGGTCAGGGGAGCTTGTCTCATAGCCATAAAATAGAAGAAAACATTACATAGTGCAATAATGTATAACAGTGAATGGGTGCAAACTAAGGGGCCTATGCAGAAAGGGCCGAAAAATTTTGGCCAGGGTTTCAATTCGCCAGGTTTTTTTTGTGTTAACCTCGCTGTATGCAGGGAGGGCCGAATTCCTGGCGAATGAATGCGCCACCACTATTTGAAATAATGGTTATTAAGCGGTGGCGAGACGGCTGCCTGGCGAGAAACTTCCGAGAAGCCGTCCCCTGGCGAGATGTGTTTGCAGCAGAGAAAGATCCGCTGCTCTCTCTGCGCAAACATCGGCACATTAAAAATTATTTAAAAACCATTTTTTTTCATAGTGTACATGTGCAGGGGGTCTCCGGAGCTGAACCGCATTGGTTTCAGGTCCGGGGACCCCCCGCTTCCCGAGATACAGGCCCCTTTATGGGGTGCCGGTATCCCTCTGCATTTGACAGTCCCGATCACGTGACCGCAGAATGTAAAGAAAGCAGAGGGATACCGGCACCCCCTAAAGGGGCCTGTATCTCGGGAAGCAGGGGGTACCCAAACCTAAAACTAAAGCTTTTCAGCTCCAGAGACACTCTGCACATCTACAGTATAAATAAAACACACATATCAATACACAATCATTCCTTACCTTAGCGGCTATGTGCTACGGTAACGAAGCAGCATGAATGTATTTTTAATAATATTGTACAGTGAGCAGGGGGTCTCTGAGCCACAAATCAAAGCTCAGGGGACCCCTGCTCCTGCACAATATTATTAAAATACAGAAATGCTGTTTCATTACCATAGCGTATAGCCGCTAAGGCAATGAAGGGTTAAGGCAGAATAGCATGTTTATTTGGGACAATTGCCCCCAATAAATATGACAATAAACAACATACAATTGCCCCCTGTGTATTTAAAATACAAAAACAAGAATAAATACATTAAATACATATAGCACTTACCCATTACCGGTTGCCACGATGAAGGCCATCCTCATCTTCATCCTGCCCATGGCCCCTCCGCTGCTGCAAAACAGACACAAGAATGAAAACATCCAAAGTAATGTCCCCTAACCCCTTAATCACCATAGCGGTTATTAACCGCTACAGTCATTAAGGGGTTAACCCACCCTCACCCACCACTCGGGACGCCTACATACCCTCCCACACTAACCCCCCACCCCGTGAGGCCTAACCACCCTCACCCACTACCCACAAGGGAGGCCTACCCACATACCGTTTGGGAACCACGCCCCTACCCCCAGTACCCACAATAAAAACAATACAGTGACCCACAATAAACATCATTATATTTAATAAATACATTACCCACCCCCTGTGCCCCCCCAAATATACAAGATTTATCCTTTTACATACAGGGTTCATAACGCAGCCCCACGCGAGTCTCCGGTTGGCTGGCGGGCACCTGACTGACAGGTTCTGGAGCCCTGCTGGTGGGTCCCGCCAGCACTATAGCCCCCAGGTGGTCTCCTTGGGTCTCCTTGGGTCACCATGTTCCACAATTGGGTTCCCACGGTAGGCCCAAGGATGTCTGGGAGCCCCGGGTCAGACCCACAGGTGTCTGTGGGGCCTCGGGTGGTTCCCACGGGGGTATGGGGAACTCACAAGTGCTCACTACGGGTCTGCGGTGCCCCCACAGAAGTGGGACCACACATCTTCATCCCCGCACCAATGGGTCGGCGGTGCCCCCACAGATGTGAGGCCACCGCTTCATCCCCGCAGACTACGGGTCCACAGTGCCCCCACAGATGTGAGGCCACCGCTTCATCCCCGCATGTGTCACCCGTGGAACCGCCAGCCTGATACCCGTGAGATACCCGAGGAGACCCACAGGTGGTCTCCAGAGGTCCCACGCACAACCATGGAACAAACCCTGAATGTAAAAAAAATAAACCTGGCCTATACATTCAATACATTCCCTCCCAACCCCCAAACACCTACAGTACAATAATGTGCAAAATAACTATTATCCAGATAGGGATAATAGATTATTTGCCCATTATTAAAAAAAACATTAACTAGCATATTCAAATAAATTAAGTACTACTGACCTTATCAATAAGAAGTCTCAGACGCCAGCAACATCCTTGTCTTGCCCACAAAAAACATAGCCAATACAAAGCCAATACATTGCAATTGCATTCAGATATCAATTAACCCCTTAAATACCATATCGGATAACATCAAAGGTAATTAAGGGGTTAAGCCACACTGGCCCGATACCCACCCTTCACCCATGAATTAGTACATTGGCTTCATCATGCAAATAGCTAAATATATATATATATATATACAGAGAGAGATATATATATATATATATATATATATATACACACAGAGATGGTTTTCTGGGTATGCACCTTAACCCTGGCTGTGCTCAAAGCTGTGACCATGCAGCAAGCTTAAGCCTATAGGGAACCATGTTAAAATGGTTATTGAGGCAAAAAGTGACACTGTGTGCTCATTTGCATGTCATTTCACAGAATCCCTAGCTGCAGTGGAAGTGCTGTATGCTGGGTGATAATAGGAGATAATAGGAGATAATAGGAGAGAGAGAGAGAGAGAGAGAGAGAGCGAGAGAGAGAGAGCGAGAGAGCGAGAGAGCGAGAGAGAGAGAGAGAGAGAGAGAGAGAGAGAGAGAGAGAGAGAGAGAGAGAGAGAGAGAGAGAGAGAGAGAGAGAGAGAGAGAGAGAGAGAGAGAGAGAGAGACGGAGCATGGACGGTCGGCCAGGGGGGATCGCCATAATAGGCTTAACCCCCCTGCTGCTATTAGGGCGTCGCACCGAAGCTCAGAATGACGAGGACGAAGACGGCGGTGATGGAGAACCGAAAGCAGACCATCAGATTTATGGTGGTTGAGGCGGAGAGAGCCCGGGTGAGACTCCAGTGGAGTGGAGGAGATCTTGATTGACCTGGTGGAGATGAAGATTGAACAAGTCTACTGTCTGGAGGACTTCAAAGAAGAGGGAATCTTTGATGTGACCTTACGCAAGGAGGAGGACTGCTTGAGTGCATATGAGAGATGCAAGAAAAACGCGAGTGACCAGAGGATGAAGGGGATCACTGTTATCCCCAGTTTTTTGTTGGAGGAAAGAAGCATAATTGTGCACATGTATGATCCTTTTGTGAAGAAGGAGGAGATAGCCTTGTTTTTGAGACATTATTGTGCAACTGTAAGAGATGGTGAAGAACTTTCGAATTGCTATGGGATATTTAATGGCAATCGGGAATTTCACGTACGTCTAAGACCGGACCCAGCATGTGCAGGGGGAGTGATGCACCCCCCTGCTGTTTTCAAGGTGGGTGGGAAAAAAGGCTTTTTGGAATATTGGGGCCAACCCAAGAGATGTAAGAACTGTCAACAATATGGACATTTGGAAGAGAGATGTGGGGAGGTGGGAATGGTGTGTCACAACTGTGGTAAAGAGGGTCACGTGGCTGCAAAATGCAGAGTACAAAAGAAATGTGACTTTTGCTATGAGTCTGGACATTTGGCGAGAAAGTGTTTAAAGAAGAGTGAGATTTGGTGCACAAAAAGGACAAGTACGATGTCATCAATTGTGGGTAATCGTGCTAGACAAATGACGAGACAGAGTCCGGAAAAGACTAATGTACAGGTGCAGAATAGTGAGAAAGGTCAGCTCAGAGGTTATGTCAGTGAGGATGGAAAGGGAAAAGAAGGAGAGGCAGGAAAAGTTTTGGAGTTTGTGAGTGAAATATTGTGTGAGTCTGAAGAGAAGGAAGTATATCAGCTTACAACAGAGGAGAGGTTATTTTGTGACTTTCTGTGTGATTATAAAGAGAATGAAGAATGTCAGCCTAGAGTAGAGGAGGAGGTAGAGGTTGAGAGGGGAAGTAAGAAGGGTCTTTCTGTGGAAAGGGAAAAGTTAGTGGAGGAAGACTGTGAAGACGATTGGATAATTATACATGCAGCAGAGGTAGTAGCAGCATCCTGTAAAGCAAAAGAAGAGGAGAGGAGGAGAGAAGAGTTTTGTTCAGGGGAAGAGGTGGAAAAAGTTTTGGAGTTTGTGGGGATTGTAAATGGGGAGGAAATAATGGAATGGGTGTATGTTAAAAAGCAGGAAAAGCAGAAAAAACAGAAAAAGAAAGCAAAAATAAAGAAAGGAGGTTTAGAAAAGGAATAGAGGTATAACATTATGTAAAGAAATGAAGAGGAAAAAGAGAAAGAAAATGTAATGAGAATAGTATATATAGGGAGAATATGAGAATCTAGGTGGTGTTAGTTGAAGGTGTGGAAAAGTGGTTTTGTTGTTGTGTGTTTAGAAGGAAAAGCTGTGGAATGACAAGATAAATTCTGACCTTTTTTGTAAAGAAAGTAATGTATTTACAGTATGTGTTTTTGAAGAAATGTAATTATGTGATTTATTATCTTTTGGAAAAGTTCTCATTTTCTGTTTGTAAATATATGTGATGTGAAAAAAAAAAAAAAAAAAAGGTTGAAACAGCTGTCTGTGGGTGGTTTTCTGGGTATGCACCTTAACCCTGGCTGTGCTCAAAGCTGTGACCATGCAGCAAGCTTAAGCCTATAGGGAACCATGTTAAAAATGGTTATTGAGGCAAAAAGTGACACTGTGTGCTCATTTGCATGTCATTTCCCAGAATCCCTTGCTGCAGTGGAAGTGCTGTATGCTGGGTGATAATGGGGAAAGGCGGGGTTGCAGACCTGCCTAAGACATGCAGATGAGCATACAGTTATATTTGCATATTTGCTTTCCTGTGGAGGGTTTTTGTCACTTTTTTACTCACCATAACTTAACTCAGTATTATGATATATATATATATATATATATATATATATATATATATATATATATATATATATATATATATATATATATATATATATATATATATATATATATATATATATATATATATATATATATATATATATAATACACACTACACACTACAATACAATTAAATTCCTTTCATAATCCTAACTGATATTACAATCAAAAAGATCAAATGCCAATCAAAAACCTCAAATCACAATCAACACATTGCATTAACATTGTATATATGATGCATATAATCTAAGCACCATATACATTCTGCAAATGAATGTTTACAATAACATTGCAAGCAAAATACAGAGAAGTCCAAACAAATATACTATTGTAACCAATCCGGTAAACATAAATCAATTACCATTCATTAATGGCATCCTTAAACAATTTGCATTCCATCCCTAAACAATTTACATTCCATCCCTAACAATTAAACAATAAACATGTCACGGCCCAGTTTATTCTAACATTTACCCGGTCTGGGCCGCGACAGATACCGGGCGTGCGCCGCATTCTCCCGCGCACGCGCTGGAGCCTCAGAGGATCGGTCCTCCGATCGGGGCTTCCCCCTCCCCTCTCCGGGTCCGCCGGGTCCCCCGGAGCCCCCACCACCATCCCCCACATTAGAGGAACCCAGGGCTCCCTCGGGGAGCCCTGGGCACGCACGCCATGTGCGCACGCTCCCGATGAAGTGTGACCACGCATCAATGACGCGCGGCACACCGAGGGAAAAAAACGAGCAAGCCGGGAAACCTCCCGGCTTGCAGCACTAGCCGAGTGAGGATAAAGTGTGCCGCCTCTGTACAAATGAAACCTGCAACTGAACAATGTAGACTGTGAAAATATATAACTACCAACAAGCATTAAAAATTGACAACCAAGGCTAACCCTGACCTCTAATACAACATACAATAGCAACGATTACATCTATCTAATTTTAAAATACTTTAAACACATTGAAGCATAGATGCATAGTCAAAATAATTAAAAACACATCAAATCAAGCTTTTAAAACAGTATCATTTCTTACCCTGTATGTATATATCTCTCTAGACATACATACATACATACATACAGTGGCAAGAAATGATATACCACAGATAATTAAATAAACATGTAAAGAAAAGAATTAAAAAAAATTAACTAGTTCAATTAAATACATTTCTTTACTTCACTTACCATTACTTGCCCCCACCGACTCCCGTTGAACTGGTTACTCACGATCAAAACCACCAGGCACAGGAACCCATAAAATAACAAACCATAAAAAAATAAACATTAAACTAAAAATCCAAATCAATCCACAAGTCTTCTTCTTGTAATCTATCTTCATCTGTATTCTTCTTTCTTCTACCTTCTTCCGGGGTCTTCTTCCCGTCTTTGGCCACGCACTGGTCTTCTTTCTTCTCCGGTGGTCCTTCCTCCTCGGCGTCTGGCTTCAAAATGAGACGACATAGGCTTTTAAAGGCCTATGACGTCACATTTTCGTCATATGGTTCCCACGGCCCTGATTGGGCCGTGAACACCATGTGTTTTGGCCGATAAAAAAAAAATGATGACGTCACTTAAAGGTTAAAGGTTCCTCTAATGTGGGGGATGGCGGTGGGGGGCTCTGGGGGACCCGGCGGACCCAGAGAGGGGAGGGGGAAGCCCCGATCGGAGGACCGATCGTTCGAGGCTCCGGAGCGTGCGCGGGAGAATGCGGCGCGCGCCCGGTATCTGTCGCAGCCGAGACCGGGTAAATGTTAGAATAAACTCGGCCGCGATAGTATATTGTTTAATTGTTAGGGATGGAATGCAAATTGTTTAGGGATGTCATTAATGAATGGTAATTGATTTATGTTTACCGGATTGGTTACAATAGTATATTTGTTTGGACTTCTCTGTATTTTGCTTGCAATGTTATTGTAAACATTCATTTGCAGAATGTATATGGTGCTTAGATTATATGCATCATATATACAATGTTAATGCAATGTGTTGATTGTGATTTGAGGTTTTTGATTGGCATTTGATCTTTTTGATTGTAATATCATCATGTGTGGCCCTTCACCATCTCTCTCTCTCTCTCCTTGTCCGCTCTTGATCACCTCCCGCTGTCTGAGATGGCGTACCCCCCTAATAGCAGCATGAGTCTTAAGTCCCTTCCGGAACGATAACTCAAGGCCAAGGGGGCACAGTCTCAGCTAAACAGCTGTTTCGACCTTGATTGGTCTCATCAGTGTGGGGTTGATTTTACTGGGAAAGCAAGAGAGGCTATGGGATAGGCTAAACCATAATACTGAGTTAAGTTATGGTGAGTAAAAAAAGTGACACAAACCCTCCACAGGAAAGCAAATATGCAAATATAACTGTATGCTCATCTGCATGTCTTAGGCAGGTCTGCAACCCCGCCTTTCCCCATTATCACCCAGCATACAGCACTTCCACTGCAGCAAGGGATTCTGGGAAATGACATGCAAATGAGCACACAGTGTCACTTTTTGCCTCAATAACCATTTTAACATGGTTCCCTATAGGCTTAAGCTTGCTGCATGGTCACAGCTTTGAGCACAGCCAGGGTTAAGGTGCATACCCAGAAAACCATCTCTGTATATATATATATATATATATATATATATATATATATATATATATATATATATACAGTGTTCGACAAACCTATACATTTGCTCGCCCCGGGCGAGTGGATTTAACCCCCGGGCGAGTAAATATTGGCCCAAGCAGCACACGTTCGGTGCTAGGTGGCAAGTAGATTTTTTTGTGTGGCGAGTAGATTTTTTGGTGATTTGTCAACCACTGTATATATATATATATATATATATATATATATATATATATATATATATATATATATATATATATATATATATATATATATATATATATATACACTGGCGACACACTTTATTTGAGCTCGGCTAGTCCCACGAATTCGGGTATACCCGGGTGTATTGAGGTTTGTGACTGTTTTCTGCCCGAGTGCATTGGGTTATTTTCCAGGCAGGGATTGAAGCATTTTATTCCCGCTGGCTGCAATACTGCACAGTATATATATATATATACTGCATTACAATTCATGAATTTATGCCATCTGGTAGACACGCGAAGCATTGCAGCCTATTAAATCCTAATCATTATCATTTAACAGATCAGCCGCCCGTCAGCCAGGCATGAACCCAGGCTGGGAAGGCAAACACAACGGGGCTTGTCAGAGGTGAGGAGCGGCGCATTCCAGGTATCTGCCAGGTACATACTGGGTATTTGCTTGAATAAAGTGTGTCTGTGCAGTATATCTCTCTCTGTATATATATATATATATATATATATATATATATATATATATATATTTATCTATTTGCATGATGAAGCCAATGTACTAATTCATGGGTGAAGGGTGGGTATCGGGCCAGTGTGGCTTAACCCCTTAATTACCTTTGATGTTATCCGATATGGTATTTAAGGGGTTAATTGATATCTGAATGCAATTGCAATGTATTGGCTTTGTATTGGCTATGTTTTTTGTGGGCAAGACAAGGATGTTGCTGGCGTCTGAGACTTCTTATTGATAAGGTCAGTAGTACTTAATTTATTTGAATATGCTAGTTAATGTTTTTAATAATGGGCAAATAATCTATTATCCCTATCTGGATAATAGTTATTTTGCACATTATTGTACTGTAGGTGTTTGGGGGGGGGGAGGGAATGTATTGAATGTATAGGCCAGGTTTATTTTTTTTACATTCAGGGTTTGTTCCGTGGTTGTGCGTGGGACCTCTGGAGACCACCTGCGGGTCTCCTTGGGTATCTCACGGGTATCAGGCTGGTGGTTCCACGGGTGACACATGCGGGGATGAAGCGGTGGCCTCACATCTGTGGGGGCACCGTGGACCCGTAGTCTGCGGGGATGATGCGGTGGCCTCACATCTGTGGGGGCACTGCCGACCCATTGGTGCGGGGATGAAGCGGTGGCCTCACATCTGTGGGGGCACCGCCGACCCATAGGTGCGGGGATGAAGATGTGTGGTCCCACTTCTGTGGGAGCACCGTGGACCCGTAATGAGCACTCATGAGTTCCCCAGACCCCCGTGGGAACCACCCGAGGCCCCGCAGACACCTGTGGGTCTGACCCGGGGCTCCCAGACATCCTTGGGCCTACCGTGGGAACCCAATTGTGGACAATGGTGACCCAAGGAGAACACCTGGGGCCATGGTGCTGGCGGGATCCACCAGCAGGCCTCCAGAACCTGTTTGAAAAGGGCTGCTGGCACCCTGTAGGTCTGTCAGGTGCCCCACCAGCCCACTGGAGACTCACGTGGGGCTGCGTTTTGAACCCTGTATGTAAAAGGATAAATCTTGTATTTATGGGGGGGCACAGGGGGTGGGTTATGTATTTGTTAAATATAATGATGTTTATTGTGTGTCACTATTGTTTTTATTGTGGGTACTGGGGGGGGGTTCCCCAACTGTATGTGGGTAGGCCTCCCTTGTGGGTTGTGGGTGAGGGTGGATAGGCCTCAAGAGGTGGGGGGTTAGTGTGGGAGGGTATGTAGGCGTCCCGAGTGGTGGGTGAGGGTGGGTTAACCCCTTAATGACTGTAGCGGTTAATAACCGCTATGGTGATTAAGGGGTTAGGGGACATTACTTTGGATGTTTTCATTCTTGTGTCTGTTTTGCAGCAGCGGAGGGGCCATGGGCAGGATGAAGATGAGGATGGCCTTCATCGTGGCAACCGGTAATGGGTAAGTGCTATATGTATTTAATGTATTTATTGCTGTTTATGTATTTCAAATGGGCACATTCACTATTATCCCTTGTGGATAATAGTAATTGTGGCCATAACTATATTGTATGTGTTAAGGGGGGGGGTGGGTTATTTCTTTATAAGTATGTATGTGTTTATTCATAAATTTGGGGGGGGCACATAATTGGTACTGCAGGCCTGCTGGTAACACCCGAGGTCCCCCGCCGGTCTATAGTATCATTGATGTGCTTATATGTGTATGTTAGGGGTTATAGGGGTTGTTGTTATATATATATATATATATATATATATATATATATATATATATATATATATATATATATATATATTTATATATATATTTATATTCATTTATGTATTTATTCATTTTTATTTATTTATTTATTTATTTAGTGTGGGGTTGCTGTGTGTGATTTCTTTTTATTGTGAGTAGCGGGGGTGGGTGAAGGGGGTATTAGCCCCAACGGTGGTTGTTTAGGGCTTGCGGGGGGGGTAGCAGGAGTGGTTAACCCCTTCATGACCGTAGCGGTATTAACTGCTACGGTCGTGAAGGGGTTAAGTGCACCCGCAACCCCCCCCGCAAGCCCTAAAGTCACACCAAGGGCAAAATACCCCCTTCACCCACACCCGCTTCCCACAATAAAGCTGGCACGGTGGGTTAACCCCTTCATTGCCTTAGTGGTTACCCGCTAAGTTAATGAAGTGGGCTGTACATGCATTTTTCCTGTCTCGGATGCATGCCGGGGGTCTCCGGTGCTGGTATTAATGGATATCAGCTCTGGAGACCCCCGGCATCAATCCCAGCCAGGAAAATGGCTGTTTTTTTTTTTATGGCCCCTCTCGCCGCTCAGCTCCAGCTTCTTGCCAACTTTTTTTGGCGGAGCTATTTGGAGAACATCTCTCCATTTTAATGGCGCGATCAGAGGCGAGATGCTGATCGGCGCTTCCTGCATACTGCGGGTTCTAAAACTGGCGAGATATTGCTTCTCGCCACCCGCGCGGCGAGTTTTTAAAAGAAAAAAAAACTGCCGGTTTTTCCTCATCTCGCCAGTTTCTCGCCATTTACTGCATTTCTGTAGGCATATTTGGAGAAAACCTGGCGAGATAGGGCTTCTCGCTGCTCTCTGCATAGGCCCCTAAGTCAAAATTGACTACTCACATTCAAGTAATCAAAATCACGCAGTCATCCAACTTAAGGGGTGGATGCACCCTATGTGATTGCAGCAGCCACCAGCCACCACCTCCAAGGAAGAAAAAATGAGATACCATATAGTGTAGAGGGTAAAAATTCTAATAGGGAATATACAAATGAAGGCTTACACTTAGTACAGTCAAAGAAGGCAATAATGGATAGCGGATAACGGATATCCCTTGGGTCGCGATCCCCTAGGTTGCTCGTTCTCCTCCGCTCCCCCGGAAACACTAGTATCCATGCCGGGGCTCCCGTTACGTCACTTCCGGTGCGCCGAGAACCACCGGATCTGGTGATAGAAGTGGGTCCTTGGTGTTTCTTCTCTTGGTTGTTGGTAGGCTGGAACACTCAACGCGTTTCGTCGTTATCTCTTACGACTTCGTCAGGAGTGTCTATTGGCTGCTCGGTCTGATGTTATATACCCTAAAGCCCTCCCTCTTACTTATATCCTATTGGCTAATTGTAATGACGTCACAGATATAAACAGAGTGGGTGGGTATAACGCATTAAATACATTACTACATCCTCCCTTTCCTAATATCACAAATACAATATAAAATGAAATAAAAGGGCAGGATTTCAAAATTTATACATAGGATAGTAATGTATTTAATGTATACCCACCCACTCTGTTTACATCTGTGACGTCATTACAATTATCTTTTCTATTTGAATATCTATGGGATAAGCATCTGGATACCTTTGATATGTGAGTGCTGGTTGCTGAAATTATCTATCTATCTATCTATCTATCTATCTATCTATCTATCTGTCTGTCTGTCTGTCTGTCTGTCTGTCTGTCTGTCTGTCTGTCTGTCTGTCTGTCTGTCTGTCTGTCTGTCTGTCTATCTATCTACGCCCCATAGTGTATTATTGTTCATTTAATTGAAGGGGGGGATGGAGGAGGGATTAAAAACACTCACAAAGTAGATGTGAATAACAAGCAATTTGTGATAAAAAATCACCACCGAGGCAAGCACCGTCCCGTGTCACGTCAGCAGTCCAACAGGAAATCTTCAAACGATTCACCGGATAGCGTTCTTCCTCTGATCGATCAATAAATTCCTCCACGCAATGTGGCATTAGAGTAGGGCCTTAATGAAACACCATACACAGTCCGGCCGTAAAGCGTGCATGTAACGTGATGACGTAGTGTCTTGGTGTACGTCCCTGACGCGTTTCGTCACAATACTGCAAGTTTATCAAAGGGAAATGACATGAACAGTGGTAGCTGCAGATATATACCAGAGTGTCTCAGTTAATTGGTGCAACAGTTTAAATGGCCAGACCCCCCAAATTACGCAATTGGCTATGAAAGACATTACATTCAAGCTCTATGGGGGGGAAAAATATACATAACATAAAGGAACACCCTAGCATTCTCAATATTAATAGTATACGTGGTACAATAATAGCAACCAATATATAAATAAGCAAAAGAGAGACCATGCTGTTTAAAACTATTAAAACATAATAAACTAAAATATGCAAATAATATACAATAAATAGCTGTTTAAATAATATACAATAACTTTCATTAAAAAATAAAAGGGATAAAATAATTGTTTATATACATTAATATGTGTAAATAAACCTATAATATAACCATAAATACACATGTATAAACACAGATTAATTTTCATGAAACCTACAGTATCAATAAAAACATAATGATCTATTTTTTATGTGTATATATATATATATATATATATATATATATATATATATATATATATATATATATATATATATATATATATATATATACACATCTACACACAACAATGCATGTATAAAATCTTTATATACACATACATATACTATGTGCACATTGGAGAGAGGTGTTGATAGTGGATTTATTGTCACTGGACAGGATAAGGGATGAAGGGGAAAGGGGAATGGGAAAGGGGAGGGAGGGAGGGAAGAGGGAGAGGGTGGGGTAGGGGGAGGGGGATTTGGGGGGGGGGAGAAGGGAAAGGGAAAGAAAGGAAGGAAAATGAAGGAAAGGGGATACAGATGGGTATCAGGAGGTGACCCAGAGGGCACAGAACCAAAACAGGACCTAAAGACTCATACCAGAGTACTGGTATCTAAACATTCATTTAGACCACTGGGGGCAAGTGTCCCAAACCGGTGGATCCAGAATGTCTCCGTTCGACACAAAGATTTAAAATGATCCCCTCCTAGAGCAGAAGGAGGAATGTGCTCAATGCCCATAATAGTCAAGGAACCAGGATCCTTATGGTGTGTACAAATAAAATGTCTTGGTAAACTATGGGTAGTAATACCATTGATCACATTCCTCCTATGCTCCAGGAACCGAGTACTAAGGGATTGAGTGGTGCGGCCAACATATTGAAGGCCGCAACCCCATTGCAAAAGGTAGACAACAAATGTGCTCAGGCAGTTGATATTGCCTTTAACACCATTTTGTCCACCCTTCTGAAGGGAGACAAACTCTGATTTGTTAACTAAGTGTTTTCACGTGATGCAGCGGCCCCTACCACATCTATGGTTGCCTATTCGGCCCAGAGGTGTGGCATTGGTAACTGCAACAATAGGTCTCAATTTAATCGGAGCTAAAGTATTCTTGATGTTTTTTGCCTTAATATAAACAATAGGTTTTTTCTCTGGAAGAATGTTGCCTAAATGTGGATCGCACTTTAAGATGCTCCAATGGGTATTTAAAATACCCTGAATGGATCTAAAGGATTGATTAAAAGTGGTAATAAACCTCGAAACCCCATCAGCATTAGCTGATCCATTCCTGGGAATATTGTAACCTGTATGTTTATTAATGGAGCGTTTAGATTTCTTAAGTAATGTAGATCTATCAGAGGCCCTGTGTCACGAGAGCTTGCGACAGGCTGTAATTTACACCAAAACTATATATATAAATATATATATATATACCTGGGTTTGAACTGGGACGAGACTTAAGATATAATAAAGTGATTTTATTCCTTGATAAAGGTGAACACAGCAAATATGTACAAATAACACGCAAAATATAGACACTTACTTAAAGATTATGGCAAGAAAGCCAGCAGGATTACAGACTGCCACTTCTCCCATTTCCCAGTTGACATCACAGCAAAACAGGTAGGACACATGCATGCATGAAGATCATTTGCATGAAGAACAATGAACAGCATGAACACATGGGTAAAGGGTGGCTTTGACTTATATATCATTTTAACCCCCTCTTTCCCAGTTTACGGCCCCGTGCCGTCTAGTAAAATCCTCTTTGAAGCTTTTGAAGCTAGGTGGTCAGTGTGAAAAGTTCCACTTCCTCTGGTTAATTCCTTTTGTCCGTTGGGCCAAGCATAAGCAATTAGCCACTAAGTCTTTGATGATCAGGTTTGTAAATTCTCCTTTCCTGCTCATCACAACAGGGGTTCCTCAGACTCAACCAAAATTTCATATTTACTGCAAATCATTGCATAACTTCCGTTCCGTAATACACACAGTCAGGTGAGATATATTAATACGGTCTGTGGCACCTGACGGTCGCAGGAAGACCAAAAATTACATTGTAATATGAACATTAATAGAGATATTAATATCTGGCCTTTAGCAGCAGTTACATATACAATGTTTAGACTCCCCAAGATCGGCTGACTCCCGCCAATACACTTATGTAATTCTTAGCCGGTTCAGCCAAGGACATCTCATAGTATTCTTATATTTAATAAAGTTACTCACTTTTGATATCCTGTTGGGGGTAGCCCCCCCCCCTGGCCCCATCAATAAAACCTTTTGAAGTGGGCTATTGCTCTTTGCATAAACAATTCCCCTAGGAAGCCAGGCTCCAATCTGGCCAATTCACACCTCCCTGTTGATATGCACTGGGAGAGAGGAAGCGTGCATAGGCAAGTGACTAGACTCAGATGAGGCAAACCATTTGATTTCTGGACATTTCCACAAACCGCAAAAAGTCACTTTATCAAAAATATATGTCCCTCTTATGACAAAGTTATATTTTTAATATGTGTGTACTTGGGGGGTGACCCGGAGGCTGTACCCCAAGGCTCAGAATACCTTGCTGGCAGGCAAGACAGGTTAAAATATTCCCCTCATGTTCCAGACATCCCTGCCCTGCAGCTATTCCTCATAAGAGGCCACCCATACAAGGCAATCCACTTACACGCTGACACAGGCAGTTGCAGGCCCATGAGGCAAAGGGAATACACAGATAACGCATTAACTAGCCCACTGGGCTTACACATTTAACCCCTGATGACCCAGTGTGTGTGTTATGCAGGTACAGATTAACCCAGACATTACAATGGAACAGGGAAGAATACATTTACAGGTTATAACAAGGGTAAAATCACATTTCTGGGCCTCAGCCCAGTTAACCCCTTGTCTCCCTGGCGACGTTAGAGGGGGGCCCTTGGGGGGTAACCCCGTTAACCCCGGGCCAAACCCTCCCTACCGCCACACCCTGACCCATGCTGAAAGAGTCACCAACAAGACCGGGACCATAACCAGATTGACCGGGCCATGCGGAAGGAGAGTGCCAAGTGTGAAAATCCACTGGCACTCTCTTTGCAACAGGAGTCTCTCCATGTCTCCACCCCACATTCCCAGTGAGACATGATCAATTGCAAAGGCCGTAAGGAGACTGAAGTTGGAATCATGGAAACTTTTAAAGTGCCTCGCCACTGTAGTGAGTTTTTTACCCTTAAGGTAATCTTGGTCTGCGTTTTTGATGTTTCTAACATGCTCAAGGACGTGGAAACGAAGTTCCCGTGTCGTCATCCCAATGTAGATTTTGGAGCATGGGCATGAAAGGTAGTATATGACTACCTTACTCTTACAGTTGAGAGGCAATCTAATACTAATGGTCCTTGATCTCTATGAATCCATACATAGAGAGAACAAGAACCCACTGAAAGCACTCAATATCCCCTAAATGTGCAATGATAAGTATATTAAAAATAATCTTTAATGCTATACTGATTAAAATAATGGGTGTTAAAATACATCAATTGACACACATATATATAAACCCTACTGATGAGTATATAAGATCTTATATACTCATCAGTAGGGTTTATATATATGTGTGTCAATTGATGTATTTTAACACCCATTATTTTAATCAGTATAGCATTAAAGTTTATTTTTAATATACTTATCATTGCACATTTAGGGGATATTGGGCCTCATGCAGTAAGCCCCGATCCAACATTTTTGGTAAGGGTTGCGGATTGGTGGCTAACAGGCCATTTTTTGGCGATTTGCCCTCGCAGTATTCAGTAAGGGCCGAATCCTTCCGATCCCTGCCGAAGCACTGCGAAAGCAAAGCTGCCGATGACCTGTGGCGATACAGCCTGGCTCCCGATAAGGCTCCCGATAAGCCTTTGGTGCCGATAGATGTTTGCAGCTGAGAGAGACAAGCCGCTCTCTCAGCGCAAACATCGGCAACAAAATGTATTTAAAAACAACTTTTACTCATAGTGTACAAGTGCAGGGGGTCTTCGGAGCTGAACCGCATTGGTTTGAGGTCCGGGGACCCCCTGCCCACCGAGATACAGGCCCCTTTATGGGGTGCCGGTATCCCTCGGCGTTTAAAGGTCCCGATCACGTGACCGCGACCTGTAAACAAACCAGAGGGATACCGGCACCCCATAAAGGGGCCTGTATCTCGGGGGGCAGGGGGTCCCCGGACCTCAAACCAACGCTGTTCTGCTCCGGAGACCCTCTGCACATGTACAGTATAAATAAAACACACACACATCAATAAAGACTCGTTCCTTACCTTGGCGGCTATGTGCAACGGTAATGAAGCAGCATGAATGTCTTTTTAATTATACTGTACAGTGAGCAGGGGGTCCCCTGAGCTGAACCGCATTGCTTTGTGGAGCAGGGACCCCCTGCTTCCCGAGTTACAGGCCCCGGTATGTGTCATCGGGTGGCAGTGTCGCTGCCATGTTTATAGCGTCCCCGCAATAAACATGGCGTCCACACTGTAACCGATGGCCCAAACCGGGGCCTGTAACTCAGGAGGCAGGGGGTCTCTGAGCCACAAATAAATGCGCTTCAGCTCAGGGGGCCTCCTGCTTCCGCACAATATTATTAAAATACATTAATGCTGCTTCATTACCATAGCGGATAGCCGCTAAGGCAATGAAGGGGTTAACGCATAGTAGCATGTTTATTGGGGACAAATGCCCCCAATAAACATAGCAGCAATACACAACATACAGTATAGTAATGGGCAGAATGACTATTATCCACAAATGGATAATAGTGCAGTTGGCCATTTAAAATACATATACAACAATAAAGACATTAAATACATATAGCACTCACCCATGTCCCACTGCCACGATGAAGGCCATCCTCATCTTCATCCTGCCCATGCCCCATCCGCTTCTGCAAAACAAACACAAGAATTACAACATCCAAATTAATGTCCCCTAACCCCTTAATCACCATAGCGGTTATTAACCGCTACAGTTATTAAGGGGTTAAGCCACCATCACCCACATACCCTCCACCACAAAGCCCCCCAACCACCCTCACCCAATACCCACAGGGGAGTCCTACCAAATACCCTTGGGCCTAATACCCCCTCCCCCAGCACATACAGTACAATAATGTGCCAAATAACTATTATCCACATAGGGATAATACATTATTTGGCCATTATTAAACACATTCAATACCGTTAAAATGTAAATAAAATTGTACTAACCTCATCAATAAGAAGCCTCCGTCGCCAGCATCATCCTTGGGGTCCGTTGCCAACATTATAAATAGCCACAACATTTGAATGCTTCTCCTTCAGCAAGTTGCCAACTTTAGTTGGCGGGCTGGATTGGCCATAAAATCTCCAATCTGGCCTGCCGATCAGCACCGAAATGCTGATCGGGGCTTACTGAATTCAGGCGGGAAAAAAAAGTCCCGATAAGTGGCTTATCGGCAGCCGGGTGGCGAAAAAATTTTTTTCGGAAGAAAAGCTGCCGATAATTCCCACTTATCGGGGCTTACTGAATCAGGAGGGCAAAAAACGGCTATAAAATGCCGAAAAAGCCTTATCGGGGCTTACTGCATGAGGCCCATTGAGTGCTTTCAGTGGGTTCTTGTTCTCTCTATGTATGATGAAGTGTCCGGGAAGCGCAATATGTGAAAATAAATATAAATCGTAATAGTGCAGTATTGTTATGATTATGATCAGAATAAGATATCTTGGCTCAATATTTAATACTCACAAACGTGAGAAGATATAAGGCACATAAAGGTATCTTTAGGGATGTTGTTTTCACTCAGTAGACAGGAGATGCAGAACTCAATGTTCACCCAAATATGTGGACTCCCAAGGACCTTGATAAGAAATACAACTGGACATAGTGCAGACCGTCTGTACAATTTATAATTGGTAAGTAGAAAAGGGAGTTACACTCACATGATATCAGTTAAAAACAAGCATTTAGATCTCTCTGGATCTCGCCAGCCGAACGAATGATGTCTCCTATCCCCTCTCTCGTGGCGTGCGTTCCAGCGGTGCGTTCCACTCAACCGGAAGTGATGTCATCCGCTCCGTCCACTTCCTGGGGTTTCGGCCGGCTCAGGAGAAAAACGTCACTCTACGCGTTTCACCACATAGGTTTCATCAGGAGTGACGTTTCAGTGCATAGGGGAGGTGTTTATACCCTAATTTTGGGTCTCATTAGTCAATAATACACCTGATACTACCTGGGCTAATAGTATACATCTGTGGTTATAATGAGCTTTAGAATTCGCTGTTTCTATATGGCACATATATGAAATTTATAAATTAGCCCATATATATTGCACAAATCATAGATACAGATACTTTATACAATCATCATAAAATACATTAGGTTAGTTAAAATATACTATTTAATCTGCTGTGCAAATGTTAACAATAAAATTATATATATATAAAAAATATATATAAACTGCAAATATAAAATACACTGCATAAAAATACTTTAAAATGTTAAAAACAGGTATTTACAAAGGAAGATTATCTCTAAACTGGAGGTATATATATGGAAAGTGCATACTAATGAACATCTGGGCAAGAGGCATATTTCTAAAAAATGAAGAGATAAAATATTAGTACATTATAAAATCACAGGAAAGGTTTAAGATCAAATTCTAAATTCAAACCGGATGGAGATATAGTTTTTAATTCGAACATCCAGAAGGATTCCCTTTTAATCAATGCAGTATTTCTGTTTCCTCCTCTCCAATGGGGCATAACTTGTTCGATTGCTTTAAATTTTAACCCCTTAGGGTCCGCATTATGTACCATCAAGAAGTGGTTTGGAACACTGTGTGTGGTCATTTTTCGTTTAATATTTCCTATATGTTCCAAGATGCGTGTTTTTAGGGGTTTTATTGTTTTCCCTATATACTGTAGACCACACTCACATTCAATCAGATATATAACAAAATTGGACCTACAGTTTAGATGTTGTTTTATACTATATACCTTTTCCGTAGTGTTAGATTTAAAGGTATTAGTATTCTTACAACTATAATGGCAGGCAGTGCAGAATTTACAATCAAAGAACCCTTTCGGTGGTTCTAACCACGTAGGGTTTTTATTTATAGCGGGACCCCTCAAAGCACTTGGTGCTACAAATTTCTTTACATTTGGTGCTTTTTTATACACCATCTGAACTTTGTTAGGCACTACAGTCCCTATAATGGGATCGTTTTTTAATATAGACCAATGGGTATTCAATATATCATTTATTTTGTGTGAATCCCTATTGTACTGGGTAATAAAGGGTACCCTTAGCTTGTCATCCTCCCTACTTTTTTCTCTGGGGATCAACATAGACTCTCTGGATATTTGTCTTGTTTTATCCAACGCTTTTTGGATGACATTTGGTTTGTAATTCCGTTCTGCAAACTTCCTGGACAGTGTAGTGGATTGTTCTTCATACACGTTATTATCAGTGCAATTTCGTTTGAGTCTACAGTATTGGCCATATGGGATGTTATTAATCCATTTGTTGAGATGGCAACTGGACTGCAGGATGTAATTATTTGCATCCACATCTTTGAAGAAATTTTTTGTTTTAATCTCTCTATGTATACCTACTACGCTACCCATTAGCACCTTATCCCATACACACTTACCTTATTCAGCTGTAGGGGGTACTTCACTAACGGTCTCTATGAATCCAAAAAGGTAGATGTACAGCTGCAACCGCATTTATCCTAAGGCGGCCATAGCCGCGCCGCTCTGATAACCGTGGCCAGGCGCGGTCTGTTTCCTTTTTTTCTGTGATATGGTAGCACTCGGATTTTTAGCGCTGTCTGCAATACTGCAATACCGTCTAAACACTCAGATGGGCGATTGCGAGCTGTTGTCTTAAAAGTCTAATAGCAATTCAACCTACAGTACAGCCGTACATGTTCTGCAAGTCTATGTGTGCACGCGCAGTAATTGTAAATTGGAAGATTGATACAGTATTACAAAAATATAACGTCGCGTCTTCTTCGAATATAAAATTATCAAATTTCTACAGTATATGTATTATTTAGTAATCAATACTTTTACTTCTTTTCATACTGTTTATTTTATGCGCATGCGTGTACTGTACAGTACACTGGCGACACACTTTATTCGAGCTCGGCTAGTCCCACGAATTCGGGTATACCCGGGTGTATTGAGGTTTGTGACTGTTTTCTGCCCGAGTGCATTGAGGTATTTTCCAGGCAGGGATTGAAGCATTTTATTCCCGCTGGCTGCAATACTGCACAGTATATATATATATACTGCATTACAATTCATGAATTTATGCCATCTGGTAGACAAGCGAAGCATTTCAGCCTATTAAATCCTAATCATTATCATTTAACAGATCAGCCGCCCGTCAGCCAGGCATGAACCGTGGCTGGGAAGGCAAACGCAACGGGGCTTGTCAGAGGTGAGGAGCGGCGCATTCCAGGTATCTGCCAGGTACATACTGGGTATTTGCTCGAATAAAGTGTGTCGGTGCAGTATGTCTCATTTGAACATTGTTGAAACGCATAGGCGTGTTACAGTATCACATTTTGGCGCATTAAACATTATGATGACATTTTGAAAATATTTATTTGAACTGATAATCCATCATACAGCGCTCTCCTCCTCGCCTCCGCACACACACAGGGCTCAAGGATTTCAACTTCTTATCTACATCTCTCCCACACCATTCATTTTTAATGGATGGCTTTCTGGCTTGAATCTTCCCGAGCGTGGCATTACATTCCTGCACATGCGTGTATGACTTCCCATTCATTTAGAAGTTCAAGGCTGAAAAAAAAGGTTTGTTTTTTTTGTTATTTATTTTTCGTTTCTCGACATGTGCCTGCATAACAATTCTTGATATTCTGAGAATCAATCAGTACTGTTGCTTTTTAATTCTACACTAGTCATGCACGTTCTTTATGAGGTGGGTGGCATGTGTATATAATTTCCCATTAATTTAGAAGTTAGTTCAATTTTTAAAAATATATATTTATTTTTTTTAGTTGGGCTTGCATAACAATTCTGGATATTATGAGAGTCAAGTTTTAAAAATATATTTTTTTCGGTTATCGACATGGGTTTGCATAACAATTCTTGATATTCTGAGAATCAATCAGAACTGTTGCTTTTTAATTCTACACTAGTCATGCACGTTCTTTATGAGGTGGGTGGCATAGTACTGTGATTTTTATTTGGGGGTGTGGGGATAAAAACATTATGATGACTTGTTGAAAATATTTCTTTGAACTACAGGTAATCCATCATACAGCTTTACCCCCCTCCCCCCGCACACACACAATGCTCAAGGATTTCAACTTCTTATCGAAACCTCTCACAAATGTGATTATCCCTTCCCGAATTTATATGTTAATCTGATTAGCCCTTCTTGGCCCTTCAACCACTCCCCCCCCCCCCCCACTTCACACACAAGCCTTACAACGTGAGGGGTGGCGGGGGTATTTCAATGATTATGATTATTGTGAATGTAAAGAAATATTTATTTTATTTTATCAGGAATAAAAAATACAAATCATCAAGATTAATACAAATTTCAGTCTTTATCTTCTTTATACACGTACTGTAGTTTTTCTGTCAGTTGAAAATTAAGGGCTGGTGGATAATCATGGAAGAATGAAAAATACAAATAATCATGAATAATGCAAATTTATAATAATAAAAACTGTAATACAAATTGTCAGTATTTCTCTTCTTCGTTATGGCCACATTGCATTCTGTTCTGTAGTTCATTGAGAGAGAGAACAAAAACCGCGTACAAGCTCCAGGTGGTCCAGCTACAAGTGCACTAAGGCACTAATAATAACAATATATGGAGCTCAGGACGGTGTTTCATCGTGACTAAGGCTACTCCACACTGGGCTTGCCGGGGCTATGGGGACTTTGTGAATATATTTCACCTTATTGTTGTTCCCCTCCTGTCCTTCTGTTTATATTTATCACTGCTTCACTGTTTATTCCCCATTACCCGGTGTTAAAAGAAAAAAAAAGATACCGTTGTTTGCTCGGAGGATCTAGCTCTATATTCTATTTTTGTCTATCGGCTACCAGCATTTGCCTTTTGTTTAAGGCTTTTTAATATTGTTTTACTACATTTCTGACACTTGATTTTTTCAGTGTTTCTTTTCTTTTTATTTTTTTTCTTTTTTTCTCCCTTTTACTACTGACATATTGTTATTATCTTCACGATATGGAGTTTCAGTCATCAGATTCCATTCAGGACAAAAAGAAAAGTACACATTTTGAATATCATTATTTGGATCACAATGCAAGATTTAAAAAGGGGGATTCTGTGTTTGATAAAGACAATGCTTTATTATGTGAAGTAACTGAGGATCTTAAACCTCACTTTTTCAGGCTAGAGAAATATATTACACAAGATCTAAGGCTCTGGTGGGATGTTATCTCTTTGGAAAACTACATTAAAGATAAAAGGATACCACGTGGTTTGCGGAAAACAAAAGCACCTACATTTGGGTTTGAAGCCAGGGATTTTGAGTTACAATGGACAAAAATCCTTGACCAATGTTCTTTCAAGCTCATTGAACTGATTATTCAACGCAAATTGAAAGAGAAATCTATAGCTGAAAAACAAGTAAAGGAGCGCCAGACTAAATTACTTACTTTTACACATATAGAGAAATTCAATGAGATGGACAATAAATTAGCTCAACGTATCAACAATCTAGAAAACAGTATCATCTTGGTTAAACAAAATAAATATGAACGTGATAAAACAGACAAAATCTAAAAAAACAAATTTATATCTGGCAAAAACCTAAAACGTCCAAATCACCTGTTAAAAAGAATACACCGAACAAAAAACAGGAACATGACCAAAAGTCACAAAAACCTATCAAATCTATACTGAGAAAATCCCCTAAAACAAGTTATCAAATAGGGAAAAGCTTTGAATCAGAAATATCTGACAATGAACCTATGAGTGTGAGTGTTTCTTTTTCAGAAAATGAGTCAGCAGCTTCTTCATCGGATGAAAGATGTCAACCAGCTCTTCAATCCAAGATAACATCTAACAAGCAACCGTCAAAAAACGAAGGTGGAGAAGGAGACGATCCAGATATAAATTGGTGGTCAGCCCCCTCAAAGAAAATGAGGTATTAAACTTGGAAGATACAAATATTATTAATATTTAGAAATACACTTTAAGTCAATCTGAAATACAGGTCTTGGATCGTGGACTTACTTTTGCACCAAGTAAGAACTTTGATTATTTTCCACAACAGTGGATTTATATAAATTTACAAGAAAATTATCCTTGAAAAGATTCTTTAAACAAAAAGAAAATAACATCGATTCTGGGGGCATTCTCAGCCAAGATTTACATGACAGTCATGTAACCAATATAGTTCCTGTTTTTGATATAAATACTCAGTTAACGTTCAGAGACCAATGTCATCTACAAGATTTATCTGAACTGCTATTAGAACAAGAACAGGAACATGAAGACTCTATACAAAACTTTCTGGGCAGAAGGGATTCTGGCCTTAAAAGACGATCCAAGTTCTGTCCTACCTTTTTAAGAGGTCATGCCATTGATATCTTCCAGGCATCAGTACAAAGGGATCTGACACTCCTCTCACAAGGCATCACTACTGCTGATCATAACAGACAACATAGAGCTAATCTCACTTTTGAACAACGGAATGCCTTAAAAAGCATTCAAATTAACTCTGCCATTGTAGTGAAAAAGGCAGATAAGGGAGGTGCAGTTGTTGTGGTTGATTATGACTATTATGTTAATGAAGCATTGCGGCAACTGAATGATCATCATTCTTATACATTATTGAAAACAGATCCCACACATGCTTCCTCCAGGTGTTATATGAACTCCTGGATCTAGGTAAGATATTATAAGTACTGTCAGGCAATGAAGTAGACTTCCTCAACTGCGAACACCCTGTTATTCCAATTTTCCACCACTTAATAGTTAAATCTCTTGTTGCTCCCCCAGGAAGACCCATTGTCTCCAGCATTGGGTCCCTTGGTGAAAATGTATCCATTTATGTTGATCATTATTTGCAGCCTTTGGTTTCCTCTCTTCCTTCTTATCTTCTGGACATGTCTCACGTACTTTCCATTTATACAGAGTTCACTTGGGCACCTCAATACACGTGGGTCACACTTGATGTGGCCTCACTTTACACCAGCATTTCTCATTCACATGGTCTCACTGCAGCACGCTTTTTTCTTCAGACACATTCTGATCTCTCACCGGCACATATCACCTTTTTACTTAACAGCATTTCTTTTCTACTCACACACAACTATTTCATGTTTGCTGGGAACTTCTATCTCCAAACACTTGGCACAGCAAAGGGAACATGCTTTGTCCCATCTTATGCCAACCTTTTCATGGGTTGCTGGGAACAGAGCCACGTGTTTGGAGATGGGAATCCCTTCAGACATCTCATAGTTTCATATCACTGTTATATAGATGATCTCTTATTAATTTGGCAGGGCACAATCACTCAATTGCATGCTTTCATCCATTACTTCAACACAAATCCTTTCAATCTTTCATTCACTTCTCACCACCATCACCACCATATACACTACCTTGATCTCTGTATTTAAGTTGATTTGGATATGAAAGTTTATTCAGACATATACAGGAAACCCAATGCTCGTAATACACTATTACATGCTAATAGTTGTAATGACAGGAATTTATTTAAAGGCATACCTCGGGGTCAATTTCTACGTATTCATAGAAATTGCTCAAATATTGAGGATTATGAAACCAGATCAATTGAGTTGATCAAGAGATTTGAAGCTAGAGGATATGATCCTCTTATACGTCAAGAGGCCTATCAAAGTGCTAAACAAGAACCAAGGGAGAGTCTAATTCAGCCTTGTGGTACTATTTCAAAGAGTAAAAGGGACAAAATCATGCATGGAAATGATGATAATGATCGACGGCCACCTTTTTTTTATCTAAAACCAGAGACAGAACATGAAACACAGACAGAGCTCAGTGCACATCCAGTGAAACTTATACACGGTACAGTGCCTAAATATATATGTATAGATATCTATTAAATAAAATGGTCTTTTAGTTTAACATTTTGGCCAAAGTGTTGTAAGCCCAAGAGCCACTACATGGCAGACCATATCTCAAGGGTCCCTAACACTAATATAAATTCTTAATAACCTGTGAATCACCAGGAATAATGATTTATAATAAATCTGTCAAAATTAGTTGCATAGTTCTAAGTCTGATTGAAGCTTTTATTAACCTGTACATTACCAGGAAAAGCACTCTGTATTAGATTTGTCACAATCATACTGCAAGCAAGCAAGTTCCCCTGAGAGTGGGAGATGCTATGGAGTGAGCTTTTAACCATTTAAATGTGGGAGGGGTTGAGTTTCAATTAGGTAGGAGGTTGCCACCCTCCAATCAGCTAAGACCAGCTGAACAAGAATTGTAAAACATACAGTACACATACAAGCTCATATTGAACCCCCAAAATAACCACAACATATATATATATAAGCATATAAGTGTCACAGAGGAGTGCTACTGAGCATGGCAATATATATATTTAAAACCAGAGACGGAACATGAAACACAGACAGAGCTCAGTGCACATCCAGAGAAACTTATATACGGTACAGTGCCTAAATATTTATGTATAGATAACTATTAAATAAAATGTTTTTTTAGTTTAACATTTTGACCAAAGTGTTGTAAGCCCCTGAGCCACTACACGGCAGACCACATCTCAAGGGTCCCTAACACTAATATAAATTCTTAATAACCTGTGAAGCACCAGGAAGAATGATTTATGACTTGCCCTCTTGACCCCATTCCCTCCCATCTCCTCAAACCTCTTGCTCCTACTATAATCCCTACGCTCACACACATTTTTAACTCCTCCCTCTGCTCTGGAACTTTCCATCCTCCTTCAAACATGCAACAGTCATACCATTACTCAAAAACAGCAAGCTTGACCCTACCTGTCTTTCTAACTATCGACCTGTCTCCTTTTGCCTCTAAACTCCTTGAACGTCTTGTATTCTCTCGCTTGCTCCTTTTTCTCAACACCTATTCTCTCCTAGATACTCTACAATCTGGCTTCCACACTGCTCACTCCACGGAAACAGCCCTCACTAAAATAACTGACGACCTCCATGCTGCCAAAGACAGAGGTCAATACAGTCTCGACCTCTCTGCAGCATTTGACACCATGGACCACCCTCTTCTCCTTCACTTTCTCCATACTCTTGGTATTCGGAACAAAGCTCTATCCTGGATCTCATCCTACCTCTCCCATCGTACTTTCAGTGTCTCTTGTGCTAACACCTCCTCCTCCTCTATTGATCTCTCTGTGGGGGTACCCTAGGGCTCTGTCCTGGGACCTCTTCTCTTTTCTCTGTATACACTCTCTCTAGGTGACCTAATAACATATTTTGGGTTTAATTATCACCTCTATGCTAACAACACACAAATATAATTTTCAACACCCGACCTTACACCTGCTGGTCAAACCAACGTTTCTGAATGTCTCTCTGCTATATCATCCTGGATGGCCCTCTTCCGCCTTAAACTCAACATGGCTAAAACAGAGCTCCTCATACTTCCTCCCAAACCTGGCCCTACTACCTCCTTCCACATTACTGTACGATCATTCACCCAGTAGCCCAAGCACGCTGCCTAGGGGTCACACTCGACTCCTCTCTCACATTCGCCCATCACATTCAAAACATTTCTAAAACCTGTCGCTATTTCCTCCGCAATATAACTAAGATACGCCCTTTCCTCGGTTGCTCGACTGCTAAAACTCTGACTCAGGCCCTCATTCTCTCCCGTCTTGATTACTGTAACCTCCTGCTGTCCGGCCTTCCTGCCTCTCACCTGTCTCCACCAACAATCTATCCTAAACGTAGCTGCCATAATCACTCTATTCTTTCCGAGATCTGTCTCAGCATCTCCCCTCATGGAATCCCTCTCCTGGCTTCCGATCAAATGCCGCATCTCACACTCCATTCTTCTCCTCACTTTTAAAGCTTTACACTCTTCTGCCCCTCCTTACATCTCAGCCCTAATTTCTCGTTATGCACCATCCAGACTCTTGCGTTCTTCTCAAGGATGTCTTCTTTCTACCCCCTTTGTATCCACAGCCCTCTCCCGCCTTAAACCTTTTTCACTGACAGCCCCACACCTCTGGAATGCCCTTCCCCTCAGTACCCAACTAGCACCCTCTCTATCCACCTTTCCACCTTTAAGATCCAACTTAAGACACACTTGCTTAAAGAAGCATATGTATAGCACTGTGGATATTCTGAACACATGATATACACTGGCGACCAACTTTATTCTTACTTGGCTAGCTCCGCGAATTTCAGAGGATCCCGGTGATGTGCGGCTTTGTGTAATTTTCTCCCGGGGTATATAGCGTTATATTCGCGGCTGTGATTTAAGCATTTTATTCCGGCTGGCTGCAATACTGCAATGCCGTGTAAAAACGCATGGGGGCGATTGCGAGCTGTTGTCTTTGAAGCCGAGAAATTCATGAATTGTAATGCAGTATAACTCACACACAGCAGCAGCCAAAAAATAAATAAATAAATCTAAATAAATAAATAAATAAATGACTAAAAATAAATACATTTGAAATACATTTTTATTTATAGTGTAGATGTGCAGGGGGTCTCCGGAGCTGAACCGCATTGGTTTCAGGTCAGGGGACCCCCTGCTCCCCGAGATACAGCCCCCTTTATGAGGTGCCGGTATCCCTCTGCGTTTCAAAGTCCCGATCACGTGACCGCGGCCTGTAAACCAAGCAGAATAATACCGGCACCCCCTAAAGGGGCCTGTATCTCGGGGAGCAGGGGGTCCCCGGACCTAAAACCACAGCGGTTCTGCTCCGGAGACCCTCTGCACATGTACAGTATAAATAAAACACACACATCAATAAAGAATCGTTCTTTACCTTAGCGGCTATCTGCTATGGTAATGAAGCAGCATTTCTGTATTTTAAAAATATTGTACAGTGAGCAGGGGGTTCCCTGAGCCAGAAATTAATGCTCAGGGACCCCCTACTCCTGCACAATATTATTAAAAAATACAGAAATGCTGCTTCATTACCATAGCGTATAGCCGCTAATGCAATGAAGGGGTTAACCCACCGTGCCTGCTTTATTGTGGGTAGTGGGGGTGGGTGAGGGGGGTATTTGGCCCTTGGTGTGAGTTTAGGACTTGCAGGGGGATTGCGGGTGCACTTAATCCCTTCACGGCCGTAGCAGTTAATACCGCTACGGTCATGAAGGGGTTAAGCCCTCCCGCTACCCCCCGCAAGCCCTAAACAGCCACCGTTGGGGCTAATACCCCCTTCACCCACCCCCACTACCCACAATAAAAAAAAACTCACACACAGCAGCCGCCAAAAAATAAATAAATAAATCTAAATAAATAAATGACTATAAATAAATACATATGAAATACATTTTTATTTATAGTGTAGATGTGCAGGGGGTCTCCGGAGCTGAACCGCGTTGGTCAGATAATAACTGCAAAGGTGATTAAGGGGTTAAGCCACACAGGCCCGATACCCACCCATCACCCATGAACTTGTACAGGGTTGTTATGTATTAGTTTTTTGTTTATTTCCTTATTTTCATTTTATGTAGTCTTATTAAAACTTTTTTAGCCCTCCACTTGGTGAGCTGATGGTGCATTTTTTTGGGGCTTTGGCGATTCTACCTTCCAATCTTCATTACCTATGCTGTCGTTGCTTGATTGGAGACACGCGCTGAGGATCTGAGGGTACGTGGGTGTAGGCGTTCACTACATTCTCCCCCGTGAAATCACGTGTCTACAGAGGAGAGGAAGATTTTCCGGACGGACCGGACGTGCTATGACGCACTTCCGGCACTCGGGAACTCCACGCCAGAGATGAGAGACCGTGCAGTGGATTTCCAGGACGGCTTCGTCTATTCTGCAAACAGGGCTGCGTTATGAGGAGTGCTACAAGAGGGATCCATAGAGGTACCGACATAGTCCCTCTATTTTCTCAGGATCTCAGGTAGCGTTTTTCCATTGGAACTCCCTTTCCCTAACACGCAGTTCAAAGTGTTTTCTCCATCTACAACAACATTCATGTTACACCCACGTTTTTGATTCCCCTCGTTGCTTACCTCAGCAGCCTACACTTATATTATATCATTGTCTATTTTTTGGAACACTCTGTTAGAGCTGTGAGTAGCGTTACCACTGATCAATAAAAATATGTATGTCATGTATTTATTGTTTATGTATTATAAATACACAGGGGGTGCACTGTATGTTGTTTATTGCAATGTTTATTGGGGGCAAATCAAATGTCCCCAATAAACATGCTATTCTGCCTTCATTGCCTTAGCGGCTATCAGCTAAGGTAATGAAGCAGCATTTCTGTATTTTTAATAATATTGTGCAGAAGCAGGGGGTCCCTGAGCATTAATTTCTGGCTCAGGGAACCCCCTGCTCACTGTACAATATTATTAAAATACAGAAATGCTGCTTCGTTACCATAGCACATAGCCGCTAAGGTAAAGAACGAGTGTTTATTTATATATGTTTTTTATTCACAGTGTAGATGTGCAGAGGGTCTCCGGAGCAGAACCGCTGTGGTTCTAGGTCCGGGGACCCCCTGCTCCCCGAGATACAGGCCCCTTTAAGGGGTGCCGGTATCCCTCTGCTTGCTTTACAGGCCACGGTCACGTGATCAGGACCTTTAAACGCAGAGGGATACCGGCACCTCATAAAGGGGGCTGTATCTCGGGGAGCAGGGGGTCCCCCGACCTGAAACCAACGCGGTTCAGCTCCGGAGACCCCCTGCACATCTACACTATAAATAAAAATGTATTTTAAATAATTTTTAATGTGCCGATGTTTGCGCAGAGAGAGCAGCGGTTCTCTCTCTGCTGCAAACACATCTCGCCCCCGCCGGCCTACAGTATCATTGATGTGCATATACAGTACTGTATGTGTACAGTACTGTATGTTAGGGGTTATAGGGGTTGTTGTTATACAGTATATATATATATATATACTGTATATATATATATATATATATATATATATATATATATATATATATATATATATATATATATGTATATATATACTGCATTACAATTCATGAATTTATGCCATCTGGCGGACACGCGAAGCATTGCAGCCTAGTAAATCCTGAACCATTATTAATTAACACATCAACCGTGCGTCAGCCGGGCATGACCCCTGGCTGGGAAGGCAAAAGGAGCCCGGCATGCTCCGGGTGAAAAGTGTCACATTCCAGGAACATGCCAGGTACATGCCAGTTATTAGTAAGAATAAAAGCTGCCGCAGCAGTATAAAGCTTGGCCCCCTGCAGACACACTTACCAGAACTCCCTCCTACTGTCTCTGTACATTCTCCCTACCTACCAATTCGACTGTAAGCTCCTCGGGGCAGGGACTCCTCTTCCTTAATGTTACTTTTATGTCTAAAGCACTTATTCCCATGATCTGTTATTTATATTATCTGTTATTTATTTGATTACCACGTGTATTACTACTGTGAAGCGCTATGTACATTAATGGCGCTATATAAATAAAGACATACAATACAATACAATTTATTATAAATCTGTCAAAATTAGTTGCATACTGTAGTTCTAAGTCTGATTGAAGCTTTTATTAACCTGTACATTACCAGGGAAAGCGCTCTGTATTATATTTGTCACAATGAAGAAAAAAAGAAAAAAGCAGATGTAGAATAGCGCTAATGAAAAATAACCAATATACCCTATTGTGGGGGTGAACTCTAGTGGCAAGCTAGGCAGCCTAAGAAAAAATCTGATGGTACAATCAGAACAATAGCATAAAACAAAAAGAGATACCGGCGCCTAATAAGTCCAATTAGGTGGAATCCTGAATGTCCAGTAGAAGTGATTCAAGTCCCAAAATTATCTGCTGTCCCTTGATCTTGAGGTGACCTGATAGGACTTTGTTCGTGGAATTGGAACATGGAATGAAAAGAGAGATGATTAGTGCAACACTGTTATGAATATTCACACAGATATGAACTCACAGACTGACTAACAATACTAACAAGACAGACAAACACAAAAGCAAAGCTAGTAGTTAAAGGTAGTTTAATATAACTAGATAAGTTAAAAGGCTGGACAATAACGGGAATGCCAATCCGGTTGGGTAAAACCTGTGAGACACTCACAGGACGGCAGAAGGTAACTGGCATAGGGTGGTAGAATATTGGCTCCACATGCAGAGAGTCCTCAGAGCGCCAAGAACGCCGTATGCTCCTCCGTGTATCCTGGTTGGTACCGGAAGCGACGTCTCCGATGTGTGCCGAGACCGGTAGTGACGTCACCGGACGTGACGTCAAGTCCTGGCAGACCCGTCCGATGAAGCCGAAGGAAGCGGCGATATTCACTCCTCTGGTCCTCCATACCAAGCTGCAATTCTCTGCACTAGACCTGCTTGTCACTGCTTGTCCCTTAATGTCCAGCAAATAAAAAGAGATAGCCCTACACGTTTCGTGTGTCTAAGCACACTTCCTCAGGGGAGAAAAAGTGATGGCAGTGATGCCCGGTATAAATACTTCCGCCTCAGCTCTGATTGGTCTGTCAATCAAGGCAGTCTTAAAGCTATACCTACTTGGCACATTAAAAATCACTGACATTTGTTTAGCTTTGCAATACATATAACAACAATGACCTAACACAAACACTGAACATAAAAAGTATAAAAGATATGTAAAACATGTACTATACTAAAAAAGCAGTAAGACAATGACCCAAAAAATCATTAGAACATATTACATTGAAATGATTAGGGAATTGCTAAAGGTATGACAAAAATGCTCCTAACTCAAAATCTATATTGAGGCCTCTTGGGGAAAGTGTTTTTAGCTGATAGATCCAGTATGCCTCACGCATACTGGATCTTTTTAGCCTATTCCCACCTCTAAGGCTTGCTGGAATAGCCTCAATGGCCTGACATTTAAGACCATTGGGGTTTTTGTTATGATGGGTGAGGAAATGGTGGGATACGCTATGAGTTACTAATCCCTTTTTGATGTTGTATATGTGTTCATATACTCTCCTTTGATAAGTTCTTCCAGTCCTTCTGTCACGAGAGCTTGCGACAGGCTGTAATTTACACTGGCGACACACTTTATTCGAGCTTGGCTAGTCCCACGAATTCGGGTATACCCGGGTGTATTGAGGTTTGTGACTGTTTTCTGCCCGAGTGCATTGAGTTATTTTCCAAGCAGGGATTGAAGCATTTTATTCCCGCTGGCTGCAATACTGCACAGTATATATATATAAACTGCATTACAATTCATGAATTTATGCCATCTGGTAGACACGCGAAGCATTGCAGCCTATTAAATCCTAATCATTATCATTTAACAGATCAGCCGCCCATCAGCCAGGCATGAACCCAGGCTGGGAAGGCAAATGCAACGGGGCTTGTCAGAGGTTAGGAGTGGCGCATTCCAGGTATCTGCCAGGTACATACCGGGTATTTGCTCGAATAAAGTGTGTCGGTGCAGTACACCAAAACTATATATAAATATATATATACCTGGGTTTGAACTGGGACGAGACTTAAGATATAACAAATATAATTTATTCCTTGATAAAGGTGAACACACAATAATGTACAAATAACAGGCAAAATATAGACACTTACTTAAAATGGAAATGATGAAGCAGTCATATCTGGACTGGCAGTTCATACAGCACTCTTCATAGTCATCAAGACACCAAAGACATGAAAGACCTCCGGCAGGAAGACAGTGCATAGCATTTCTCTCAGCAATCAGGAAATCATTCAGCAAACGAAGACACAGGAATATAGGGAACAGCAGTTTATATATCCTTTGTCCCTCTATTCTTAACCTTAAGCACAGGGGATTGGTTTTCAATTACCTCCAGCCACTCACTAACGTGGGAAAGCATTCTGACCCATGCCCCCCTGCTAGTTGGCACATGCGCAGTAGAACTCTGGGGGTCTCATTTCTGAAGCCCCACATTTACATCAGGAATGCCAGCCAGTCTATCCATTTGGAGTTCTGGCAGGAAAACCTTTGTTGGAAGGTGTTAATCTGGAACACTTAAGAACTGTTCTGGTTTGGGCCTCAAATAAACAGTGAGGGTGACAAAACTCTTTGAACAGCACTTAAATCCTAGACATAGCGGCGTCCCCAGGGCCATCTGCTACCTTATGGCCCAAAAGAATTTCCTCTGGAACTTATCCATACCTTAAGATACACTATTAAGCATAAAACATAAACGTATTAAAATATCCGGTTCTGTTGGATGTAGCAGGTCCAAACTTTCCAGTTCTCCTTGCCAGAACTGGGACACCATATGGTCCAAAAAGCGACTTGCTACGACCTAAGAAACCGGAGTTGCACAAATGTACATTAAATCATTTTAATACAAAAATCTCCATTGAAAAAGAAATCTCAGCTTTTCACTAAATCCCCATTGAAAACAACGGGCAGCTCCGCCATAGACTTTCAATGGTAAATCGCCGCCATTGAAGTCAATGGGGGTTTTCTGCCATTGAAGTCTATGGGAAAAGTCCCGAACTTCAAGGGGGTCCATACTCCGTCGGGTTGGTCCAAGCGGGTCAAGGATGGTTCTGCAGCGATGCCGGAGCAGTGGCTACAGATACCCCAAACCCTTATCTGCTGAGCCCTCCAGAACCGGAGATATGGAGTACCAAATTTCAGCTTTTTCCACTTAGTCATTTTTCTGAGCCGTTTCTGCCGCCGTCGGCAAAGCCTATGGCGCGACCCGCTCTATCTGGTTCGACCCTTATCGGGGTTCCAGGATTCGGGGACCCGGTTGTGGTCGAGTGGGGGGAAGCCTAGGAACTAGGGGCAAAAAGAATTTTATCCCTAGGTGCCCTAGAACTGTTTATTCCCCGCTAATTGACGTTGAACTTGACCCAGTGATTTTAGCTCTTTTGAAGGACATTGTATCTGCTTTGCGGTTTGCGGTCTGGACGGCAGCCAACTAGGTTACCTCGAGGCATCTCCATTGAAGTCAATGAGTCCATTGAAGAAACCGCCGCTCTCCCTCTCGGACGCCACCTGCTGGTCACTACAGGAAACAGGACTAAAACAGCACAAATTCCTATTGAAATGCATTGAGCCCTAATGGCGACCAATGGGGATCTGCAAAATGGTGCCTGAAAAGGCGGGAAAACTACACAAAGAGCTATAATCATTAAAGAACTATTAACCCTTGTGCTCCTGGATGGATTCTAGTTTGTATGTGATGCAGACACTGATTAACACAGACATTACAATGGAACAGGGGAACAGGGGAACAGGGAAAATACATTTACAGGTCATAACAAGGGTTAAATCACATTTCTGGACCTCAGTCCAGTTAACCCTTTGTCTCCCTGGTGAGGTTAGAGAGTGGCCAATTGGGGTGTAACCCCTTTAATCCCGGGCCAAATCCTCTCCATCGTCACACCTTCCCACATATTGCAGGCCACATGGACATTGGAGTAAGTATATGATGTAACTCATATGGCAATTATTACAAGACTTGATAGGGTATTCCTTCTGTGTGACATTTGATTTAAAACCCTTTGCACTGCTTCTATATGCACATGCCGTACATTTAGAACATTAAAAAAAAACCTTTAGCTATCTTTACACTGTTTTGTTTCAAATTGTTAAGGGGACAGCTAGGTGCCAATTTAGATTTTAAATTTGTGGCCCTAGTAAATATAATTTTTGGTTTTACAGGAAGAATTTCAACTAGGGTATTATCCCTTAGGAGAATTGGCCAGTATTTATTAATGATCTTCTTGATCTTCTGAGCCATTTTGTTATATTGAGTAACGAATGGCACTTGGTCAAAGAAATTGTTTTTTTTTATCTTTTTTCTTATATATAAGAAGATCATCTCTTTTCAAATTGGTGACCTGTTCTATCACTCCATCCAAAAGATTTTCAGGGTAATTCCTATTGAGGAACTTGCACTTCAGTTCCTCGGCCTGAGACAAGAATTCCCTAATATCAGAACAATTCCATCTCAGGTGGAGGAACTGGCCTTTCGGGATATTCTTGATCCACAATGGATCATGTAGACTGTCGGCTCTTAAATAGGTATTAGCCTGCACTGGCTTGAAGAATGTTTTGGTGTGTAAGGTGTTGTTAGTGATGTAAATATTTAAATCTAAAAAATCAATGTGTTCTGGGCTAAATTTAAATGTGAACTGTAGATTTCTGTCATTATTATTTAAATAAGAAAAAAAGTGTTCTAATTGTGTTTCCCCGCCAGACCAGATGAATATTACATCATCTATATAACGTTTCCAGAGCACCAGGCTTGCCCCAAAAGGACAGTTGTTCCAAATGAATTCTTCTTCCCAACTGTCCATAAAAAGATTGGCATAACTTGGGGCAAACCTGGGTCCCATGGCGGTTCCACATACCTGTTTATAAAACTGTGAATTGAATGTGAAATAATTATGTGTCAAAATAAAACGAATGCTTTCAACCAAAAAATGTTTTATTGCAGATGTCAAATGAGAAGCTAACTCCAATTTCTGAGATACCGCCCTGCAGCCCAACTCATTGTCAATGACCGTATAGAGTGGTTACATCCGCTGTGACCAATATGAAGTTGGGCTGCCACCCCAGTTCCCGTAGGATTTGAAGGGTGTGGGTTGTATCTCTCAAATAGGAATTACTACATATTACAATGGGCTGTAAATGATAATCAATAAATTGAGATAAATTAGAAGACAAAGAAGAAATTCCTGAAATAATAGGTCTGCCCGTTGGTGCAGTAAGGTGTTTGTGTATTTTAGGTATAAAATAAAATAAAGGAGTGCGTGGATATGGTATAAACAAAAATTCTAGTTCTTCTTGTGTGATAGCCTGACTCTTCAAGCCAGCGTCAAGCAGAGCCTCCAGATCCATTTTGTGTTGGTCCAAAGGATCACTACAAAGGGGGAGATAAGTGGCTTTGTCGTCCAACAACCGTTTGGACTCTTTTAGATAATACGTTCTGTCCATTACCACTATACCTCCCCCCTTGTCAGCAGGTTTTATTACTAACGATTCATTAGTCTCCAATCTTTGCAGGGTCTCTTTTTCCTTTAAGCTCAAATTATCGTCTTTAATTTTGTATGATCTACTCGATTCTTCCAAATCTTTAGTGACCATATCGACGAATGAACTAACTAGGTGTCCCTGAGCAAATTTAGGATAAAATGTAAATTTTCGTTTGAAACTATTAGGTGGACGTGTATCGATTCTAGCTTCCTGGTCCTCACCAATTTGACTAGAGATAGCATCCTTAATAAAATACTTTTTTAAGGCCAATTTCCTAGCAAATCTGTGGACGTCTATGTAAAGATTAAAACTATTGGGACCGCATACTGGAGCAAAAGTAAGTCCCTTGCCCAGTACACGTTTCTCCAATTTTGTCAACGAATACTGACTAATATTAAATACATTAGACTCCTGATTAATCCTATTTATTTGAGTTCTACTGCACCGACACACTTTATTCGAGCAAATACCCAGTATGTACCTGGCAGATACCTGGAATGCGCCGCTCCTCACCTCTGACAAGCCCCGTTGCGTTTGCCTTCCCAGCCTGGGTTCATGCCTGGCTGACGGGCGGCTGATCTGTTAAATGATAATGATTAGGATTTAATAGGCTGCAATGCTTCGCGTGTCTACCAGATGGCATAAATTCATGAATTGTAATGCAGTATATATATATATATACTGTGCAGTATTGCAGCCAGCAGGAATAAAATGCTTCAATCCCTGCTTGGAAAATACCTCAATGCACTCGGGCAGAAAACAGTCACAAACCTCAATACACCCGGGTATACCCGAATTTGTGGGACTAGCCGAGCTCGAATAAAGTGTGTCGCCAGTGTACCAATACCCCCTCTTCTTCCTCTCGCCCTGTTTTTCTCTTTTTGTAGTTTAGGGGTGGTATGGGATCCACATGCGGTTTCATGATTTCCACATCTGGGAAAATGTGGTCCCTCTCCTTCCCCCACTCTAAAAAAGAGAAATTGGTCTTAGTACCAGGGGTAGGTAAAGGTGTGTACGAAACACTATCTGTCTCGCTCCCTGACTCTATATCGGTCAGGACAGTGTATTTGTTACTCATAACAATTGGTGCTTGTTGTGTTTTAGTTATTAAATCACAGCGTTCTTTAGCTTTTTTCTGTTGAAGATAAAGGTTTTTGTTATATGTAGGTAATGGTACCTGGGTTTTTTGGCTTGGAACCAAGATGCTACTGCTAGGTTTTTTCAAACCTGAGGCATTACCTCTTTGTGCTGGTTTTGGCCTTATAGGTCCTACTGTAGTACTTTTATCGTCTATCACTGATTGTGTGTGTTTAGTCTCTGATTTTTTCATTTCTTGTTTGTGATTGTTTTGACTCTCCTTGGATTTCTTGTTCCAGGTGCGTTGGCATCCTGTATCATAATCAGTTTTATCCCGGAAAAATTTCCTTTGTTTATTCTGGACTATTTCTAATTCCATTTGGTCTAACCTTTTTTTAATTGTAGGTTCCAGTAAAAGCAATTCATTGCTATCTTTAAACGGTTCTAATTGGTTTTCCATATCTGAAATCTACTCATCTAACTGAATTAATGATTTTTTTCGATAATAAATCAATAATTTCATCAAGGAGAATGAACATAGATCTAATGTCTCGTTCCACTCCTTCATAAAAGCAGTATTATGTGTATCAGAAGTTGGTGACTTTGAAACCCTCAAACCTCTTGGAATGCGGTGATTTTCCAAATATTTGCTCAGTGGGGTAACTTCCCACCACTGTTTACTTTCAATAGTTAATGTTTTCTCTAACTGAGCCAATATTGGATGAAAATCATCAGTGACATTCTCAGAGATATGTATAGAATCTGGATCGTTGAAAATATGATCAACATTAGCATTTCTACGTGCTCTAAAGGAAAATAACGAACTCATTATAAAACTTAAGTATTAAGTAATAAGATAAGTGATAAAGTGTTATAAAATTTCAAAATAGGCAAAATAAGCAGCTTACATCAAATTGTACAGGTACACGGAGAAAAAGAAAAAAGGTGATGTAGAATAGCGCTAATGAAAAATAACCAATATAACCTATTGTGGGGGTGAACTCTAGTGGCAAGCTAGGCAGCCTAGGAAAAAATCTGATGGTACACTCAGAACAATAGCATAAAACAAAAAGAGATACCGGCGCCTAAGAAGTCCAATTAGGTGGAATCCTGAATGTCCAGTAGAAGTGATTCAAGTCCCAAAATGATCTGCTGTCCCTTGATCTTGAGGTGACCTGATAGGACTTCGTTCGTGGGATTGGAACATGGAATGAAAAGAGAGATGATTAGTGAAACACTGTTATGAATATTCACACAGATATGAACTCACAGACTGACTAACAATACTAACAAGACAGACAAACACAAAAGCAAAGCTAGTAGTAATAGATTTGTCACAATCATACTGCAAGCAAGCAAGTTCCTCTGAGAGTGGGAGATGCTATGGAGTGAGCTTTTAACCATTTACACTGGCCATACACTTTGGCTAAAATGTTAAACTAAAAAATCATTGTATTTAATAGATATCTATACATATATATTTAGGCACTGTACCGTGTATAAGTTTCACTGGATGTGCACTGAGCTCTTTCTGTGTTTCATGTTCTGTCTCTGGTTTTAAATATAAATATATTGCCATGCTCAGTAGCACTCCTATGTGACACTTACATGCTTATATATATATATATATATATATATGTTGTGGTTATTTTGGGGGTTCAATATGAGCTTGTAGGTGTCCTGTATGTTTTACAATTCTTGTTCAGCTGATCTTAGCTGATTGGAGGGTGACAACCTCCTACCTAATTGAATCTCACCCCCTCCCACATTTAAATGGTTAAAAGCTCACTCCATAGCATCTCCCACTCTCAGGGGAACTTGCTTGCTTGTAGTATGATTGTGACAAATCTAATACAGAGTGCGTTTCCTGGTAATGTACAGGTGAATAAAAGCTTCAATCAGACTTAGAACTATGCAACTAATTTTGACAGATTTATTATAAATCATTCTTCTTGGTGATTCACAGGTTATTAAGAATTTATATTAGTGTTAGGGACCCTTGAGATGTGGTCTGCCATGTATTGGCTCAGGGGCTTACAACACTTTGGCCAAAATGTTAAACTAAAAGACCATTTTATTTAATAGATATCTATACATATATATTTAGGCACTGTACTGTGTTTAAGTTTCACTGGATGTGCACTGAGCTCTGTCTGTGTTTCATGTTCTGTCTCTGGTTTTAAATATATATATATATTGCCATGCTCAGTAGCACTCCTCTTTGAAACTTATATGTTTATATATATGTTGTGGTTATTTTGGGGGTTCAATATGAGCTTGTAGGTGTCCTGTATTTTTCACTTTTTTTTATCACAAGATATAGCAACCAGGCTAATGACATTAAAAGGATAATAAAGAAAAATTGGCACATTTTGGCTACTGACCCATCTCTTAAAGACATGGCATCTTAAGATCCAAAAATTTTGTTTCAAAGATCTGAAACAATGGGTAATATTGTATCACCTAGTGTGCCTAAATCGACCTTAAAACAAACTAAGGAATTATTTCCAAATTTCACTGGTTGCTATCCTTGTCGTCATTGTAAAATGTGTAAGTGATTTTTAAAAACAAAGACATTTTTTAAATCAGATGGTACTAGGGTGTACAACATTTTGTCATGTATAACATGTAATACTGATCATGTCATCTATATGCTTATGTGCGGTTTGACCACAAGACCTTTGAAACAACGCATACTCGAACATATGAGACTAATTATTAAAAAAGATCAATTACATCCAGTATCAAAACTTTTCAGTACATGTCAAAATGGAAGTCTGACTAACTTCAAATGTGTTGCACTGAAATCCACTTTAAGGGAGGAGATAGAAGTAATTTGCTTCACAAGCGTGAGGCTTTTTGGATCTTCACGCTTGATACACTGGTACCTAATGGGCTAAATATTGATTGGGATCTTAAAAGTTTTCTATAGATTTTTATAATTTTTTCCATGATTTTCTAGTTATTAAACATTTTTTTATTATTTATTTCAAATATAAGTTCACTTTTATTTAAGTTGGACATTTGAATCCCATCTTCATTGTTTGTATTTGTTATTTTACAAACATTTAATAAATTCTTTATCTGTTTGGTAAACCATTGTTTTATCTCCCTCCATAGTGTTTTTTATGCATATCCAGTTACATCCATTTTTATTTTCTTAGCACGTGTAAGTTAGTATTTTTTTTTTATTTTATTTTTTTTATTTATCCTGTTATTTATATGTTATTTATGTAATGTTTAAATTTCATTTTTATACATAAGTTGCTTTTGCTGAACCCCGCTATAACGCAGTCCTCGGGGGCCAACCGATCAGACTGCGTTAATACTGGGGTCGCGCTAATTTAAAAAAAATTGGGACTCCACGCTGCCAAAGGGGTAGAGCTGAGATAACTCTCCCAGAGCCCAGCGTCGCAATGGCAGGCCCCCGGACTTCCCCCCCCCCCCCCACACTCCCAGCAGCACTTACCCTTACCCAGCATCTGTAGCAGTTGATCTGTGCAGAGAAGCTGCGAGGGGGAGGAGAGCTCACGGGATGTCAGCTGTTTCTGAGTTCCCAGCCAGGGATCAGCTCCCTTCAATTCTCCCCCACAGCAGCAGAGATACAGGCAGGGAGAGAGGGGGGCTCCCTGAGCCCAGCATCGCACCAAACCACAGCAGCACCCCCCCAAACCACAGCAGCAAAACAGCAGCACCCCCACCCCACACCCCACAGCAGCACTTACCCAGCATCTGCAACAGTTGATTTGTGCAGAGAAGCTGTGAGGGGGAGGAGAGCTTATGAAGCCTTTGCTGGGATGTCTATCCCTCCTCCCCCTGATGAAGCGTGTGTAACACGTGAAACGTACGTCGGGGAACGTAGTGCGTCATGGCGGTGACGTCACATCCAGTGGCAGCATCCAGACATCAGCAGACAAGCAGGCTTGTATTATGTAGCGGCTCATTTACTATCTGCAATACTTAATACTGATCACTGCAGACTCTGAGTATATCTGTGGCTTTTTGTGCTGGCTCAAATCATTACCTGTTTATCGCAATACCGTAATATCTATGTGATGAGTTAAGTAGAGATGGTATATATACTCCGGTAGTGTGTACATCACGGCTGTGTTCTTTGCTAAATCAGTGGCAACATATATTGCTAGTGATCAACACACACCACCAACCGACAAGGTGGTTTGGCTCTATATATATGATACAAACACCACTCTACTGTTACATATGTATGGTTATTGAGCAGACAATTGTATTATATAACATTCTATAATACAACTGAGTATATATAATGTCCTAAAAATCTATATAGATATGTATCATTGGATCTCTGTTTACATATACATGAGAGCTAATTAAAGGCGAGAAACACCCTCACTAAAGGGGTTCCAAGATAGCACCTGTTTCAACACTGTGTGCTGATTTACTACATAGATATGGGCAGCTTCCTCTGATACAACACAAGCCCTCTCAGCAGCTTTCTCACTGTATACTTATAGGTCTGGATGATTGGATATTACTAATTAAATAGTTTGATCTATAATACTTACCTGTACATTTATTAATATCCATTATAGCCACATTTATATGGGGATTTTTAATACTGTATCTGTGTTTTTAAAGTCAATTGAGACGTAATAAAATTTTATTGTTTTTGACTTCTACGGTGATTCTGACAGTACTATCTGTTGGACAATCCTTTATGTCCATTAATACATTATATAAGATTAGAGTGCTGTATATAGAGGGTTGCCTTTCTGATCAAAATTCTTTTTTTGATCAACACTGTTAATTTGCTGGGATGTCAGCTGTTTCTGAGTTCCTCGGCCAGGGATCAGCTCCCTTCAATCCTCTCCCACAGCAACAGAGATACAGGCAGGGAGAGGGGGGTGCTCTCCCTGAGCCCAGCATTGCAGCGGCAGGCCCAAAACAGAAGCACCCCCCCCCCCACACCCCACATCAGCACCCCCACCACACCCCACATCAGCACCCCCCCACACCCCACATCAGCACCCACCACACCCCACATCAGCACCCCCACACCCCACAGCAGCACCCCCTCACACCCCACACCATTACACCCCCCCCACACCAGGACCCCCCCAACACCCCACAGCAGTACCACCCCACAGCAGTACTTACCCAGCATCTGCAACAGTTGATATGTGCAGAGAATCTGCGAGGGGGAGGAGAGCTCACGGGATGTCAGCTGTTTCTGAGTTCCTCGGCCAGGGATCAGCTCCCTTCAATCCTCCCCCACAGCAACAGAGATACAGGCAGGGAGAGGGGGGCTCTCCCTGAGCCCAGAATCGCAGCAGCAGCCCCCCCCCAGCCTCCCCCAGCCTTGCACCATTCCTCCCCCCTCCCAGCAGCCCCACGATGCACCCAAAGGTGGGCTGACAAAAAAAGGTAGGGGGGGGCTGTGTGTGTGTGTGTGTGTGTGTGTGTGTGTGTGTGTGGTGTGTGTGCAGTGTGTGCAGTGTGTGCTAGTGCTGTGAGTGTGTAGTGTGCAGTGGGCAGTGTGCAAAAAAAAATATTTATTTTTTAATTCGGGGTCCATGCTCAAACCGCGTTATAAGCAGATCCGTGTTATAGCGGATCGCGCTATAACGGGGTTGAGCTGTATACATCATGATTATTATTTTTTGCTTTTGATGATCATTTGCTTTTAATGATCACTTCCTTATTTATGTTTAGTTAAAAAGATCATTTTATGTATTTAGTTGGTTGCTATGTACACATTTAGGATGTTAATAAGGTGAGGTAATTTGTTTTTTTTCACTTTTTATTCTTCATTTTTCATTTATTATTTTCACTACGTCAAAACACACAAAATCCACGGGGAGCATGGGGAGGAAACAAAAATAAATTTAAGTGCAGCAAAAATGACAATGTGAAAAAAGCCTTCAATTGACTGGCTCTAATGAATTGACTACTTACAAGATGTAAGAGTCAAAAAGGCAGGGTTGACTCAAACGGTCAGAGGTAAGTGGATGATGCAGTTGTCATCAAAGTGGATCAGGTCCCCAGGATCACGTACCCCAATGTAGAGAGAAAAACTGGCATAGCGCAGATCACTCAAGATAAAAATAGCTTTATAACAATAAAATATTATACTCACATTCTAACAATAAAAAACGGGCATATCACACTGCATTAGTGTAGGAAGATTTTAGACAGCTGGCTCACCATCCCACAACGTTCCCCCACTCCTCCGCCTCAGCCTCCGGTCAGCTGTTTAGACTGCTCTGACTGGCGTGTGATGTCACTTCCGGTTTCGCCGCTCGGTGAGGGCTGGATCCTCCTGCAACTCCTCTGCTGTATGCTCCTCTCTGAATAAGACTCCCACTCTACGCGTTTCGAAAGCGACTGCTTCATTATTAGCTACGTTTCATTATTTCTTTGATTCTTAATTTTTCCCCTTTTGTCCTTTTTTCTTTCTTCTCATTCTCTTTTCTCTCCTTTTTCTTTCCCTTACCCTCTGTTCTGTTGTATATATCCTATGTTGGTTTTGCAAGGCTAATTTAATTATTATTATCAGCTGTTTTGCATGACGGTGGGAGGTTTAAATGTTCCTGACCTCCCCCACTTTGTCACTCCTTGAGAAAGCGCCACAGTGGGCATGAAACGCATGGGAGAGTAGTTAGCACTGTTTGTTTCTTAGTTTTTTATGTAGTTCATTAAAGTTGTTTTTAACCCTCCATTGCTGGTGAGCGCCTTACCTTTTTTCTTGGAGCAGATGTTCTTTTGATCCATACTTGTTCATTGAGAGAGGGGGGTTGGGTTTGTGTAAATTATGATTGTTGAAACACTACAGTATACACACAGTTCACACAATTTACACATGTTAACCCCCCTCCCCCCACCTGTCCTTTTTTAGTGCAGCTGTCTCTGAAAATGAAAGAAAAAATAAGTGCAGTTAAGTGCATATACTGTAATGGCATTTTGTACAGTATAACTACTCCATATTGGACTATGCATTTACTCCTGGCAAACTACTGTATACTGGAACTCATTATACATTATAACTACTCTATAACTACTGTAAAATACTTTGTAACAGGAACTGGTTAAGTGCATACTGTATACTATAAAACAATCTGCGCCATTCTTACCTGTATCATACTGTACTTGGTGTACATACTACTACATACATACTACCTGCCTGATGCATGCCCATCATGCTCTATCACAATGGGCAAAACAGTCGCAATATGGTCGATTTACTTATTACATCGTTTGACGGTGAGTACATTTTTCCAAAAACTGAGTATGCCATTCGCCAACTCATCCTTTTTTAAAGGGGTTTCACCACTTTCCTGATATGATCCATCAGCTGATGCCAGACCATTTCGATAGGATTGAAATCTGGCGATCTGTCATTGGAGGGGGAAAAAAAGGGAGAATTAGTTAAAGAGATACACAGTAAACAGTGGGAAAAAAATGTGACATGGTTACGTACTTACTCCTCTGGCGTCTTCACCCAGTTGATACCGCAGACAAAAATATGCGAAGTAGACACGGTGTGTTTGGGATCGTTGTCCTGGTATAAACGGTGACCATCTGGGAATTCATGTGTGATGTATTCCACAATCTCAGATACTATTTGCTCTTGAAAAAAACTTTATTCATGATTCCTGTAACAAGAAAAGTGCTAAAAATAATGCACACTACAGTAGTACAGTACAGTGCATAAGGCTACAGCATGTGACTTTGTGCATTATTTTACCATCAAAGATGATAATGCATCCTGGTCCATGCCTAGAGATGGCACCCCACACATGCATCTTCACTGGGTGTTTTGGATGCGGCTTCATAGATACCCGAAACTAAGTTCCCGAAACTAAGGCCATGAGGGACTACATTATGGAGAATCTACAATGAGGGTTTATTCGGAAGTCTTCCCCAGCCGGAGCGGGTTTCTTTTTTGTGAAGAAAAGGGACAGATCTCTGAGACCATGTATAGACTACAGAGGTCTCAATAAGATTACGGTAAAGAACCGGTAACCCTTACCCTTAATTCCAGAGCTCTTCGACCGCCAACGGGTGCCAACGTATTCACCAAACTGGATCTCCGAGGGGCCTACAATTTGGTAAGGATAAGACAAGGAGACGAATGGAAGACGGCGTTTAATACTCGCGACGGGCACTATGAATACCTGGTTATGCCATTCGGGCTTTGTAATGTTCTGATGCAGTGGACATTATTCAAACATATCTCGGTGCCAATTTTGAGTTCTCTGCTGTTCCCCACGCAGCATGAACACGGCAAATCGCCCCAGGCACCCGCGCTTATCGCGGATGTTTTGTTTCATTTCATGGATTCTGTTTCTTTGTTTGCAATAAAATGGATGAATTGTAATGTTTACAGTACTGTGCTACTGTGCTACTGTGTCAATTTCATGTTTTAAAAAGCCAGAACACTAAAATTAGTTTTTCTGCTCTTGCCGCGCTCACATCTTAGTGCGGGAATGCTGGGATTCATCCCGCGGTTTCAAATCGGGATTCCGATGTACATGACGTATGAAGTGTTCGAATAACGGCCGCTGCATCAGTACCTGCAGTCTTCCAGGACTTTATAAATGATATATTCCGTGACTTGCTCAATCAGTTTGTAATCGTTTATCTGGACGATATCATGATTTTTTCAAAAACCTTGGATGAACACATTAATCATGTCAAGCAGGTACTTCTACGACTCCGGGAGAACTGTCTATTTGCAAAAATTGAGAAATGCCAATTTCACCAAACTTCCACAGCATTCCTCGGTTACATCATCTCCAGCACAGGCCTAACTATGGATCCAGCAAAAGTAAAGGCGGTTCTAGATTAACCACGTCCCTCTTCACTCAAAGCGGTACAAAGATTCTTAGGTTTTGCAAACTACTACCGCAGATTTATTCTGAATTTTTCTTCCAAAGTGGCGCCTATCACAGCCAAAGAAAGGTGCGGATCCTGCTTTGTGGTCACCAGCAGCTATACAGGCATTTGAGGTTTTAAAGACTGCCTTTGCTTCAGCACCCAGTCTCACTCACCCTGACCCCAGCCTTCTATTTACTTTGGAAGTGGACGCATCAGACTTGGGGGCTGGAGCCATCCTCTGACAAAGGAAAAAACCCTGGGCCAGACTGCACCCTTGTGCCTTTTTCTCAAAAAAATTCTCGGCGGCTGAACAAAACTATGACGTTGGGAACCGCGAACTTCTGGCTATCAAGCTTGCTCTGTAAGAGTGATCAACACACACCACCAACTGACAAGGTGGTTTGGCTCTATATATATGATACAAACACCACTCTACTGTTACATATGTATGGTTATTGAGCAGACAATTGTATTATATAACATTCTATAATACAACTGAGTATATATAATGTCCTAAAAATCTATATAGATATATATTATTGGATCTCTGTTTACATATACATGAGAGCTAATTAAAGGCGAGAAACGCCCTCACTAAAGGGGTTCCAAGATAGCACCTGTTTCAACACTGTGTGCTGATTTACTACATAGATATGGGCAGCTTCCTCTGATACAACACAAGCCCTCTCAGCAGCTTTCTCACTGTATACTTATAGGTCTGGATGATTGGATATTACTAATTAAATAGTTTGATCTATAATACTTACCTGTACATTTATTAATATCCATTATAGCCACATTTATATGGGGATTTTAAATACTGTATCTGTGTTTTTAAAGTCAATTGAGACGTAATAAAATTTTATTGTTTTTGACTTCTACGGTGATTCTGACAGTACTATCTGTTGGACAATCCTTTATGTCCATTAATACATTATATAAGATTAGAGTGCTGTATATAGAGGGTTGCCTTTCTGATCAAAATTCTTTTTTTGATCAACACTGTTAATTTGCTGGGATGTCAGCTGTTCCTGAGTTCCTCGGCCAGGGATCAGCTCCCTTCAATCCTCTCCCACAGCAACAGAGATACAGGCAGGGAGAGGGGGGTGCTCTCCCTGAGCCAAGCATTGCAGCGGCAGGCCCAAAACAGAAGCACCCCCCCCCCACACCCCACATCAGCACCCCCCACCACACCCCACATCAGCACCCCCCCCACACCCCACATCAGCACCCCCCACACCCCACATCAGCACCCCCACACCCTACAGCAGCACCCCCTCACACCCCACACCATTACCCCCCCCCACACCAGGACCCCCCCAACACCCCACAGCAGTACCACCCCACAGCACTACTTACCCAGCATCTGCAACAGTTGATCTGTGCAGAGAATCTGCGAGGGGGAGGAGAGCTCACGGGATGTCAGCTGTTTCTGAGTTCCTCGGCCAGGGATCAGCTCCCTTCAATCCTCCCCCACAGCAACAGAGATACAGGCAGGGAGAGGGGGGCTCTCCCTGAGCCCAGCATCGCAGCAGCAGCCCCCCCAGCCTCCCCCAGCCTTGCACCGTTCCTCCCCCCTCCCAGCAGCCCCACGATGCACCCAAAGGTGGGCTGACAAAAAAAGGTAGGGGGGGGGCTGTGTGTGTGTGTGTGTGTGTGTGTGTGTGTGTGTGTGTGTGTGTGTGTGTGTGTGTGTGTGTGTGTGGTGTGTGTGCAGTGTGTGCAGTGTGTGCTGGTGCTGTGAGTGTGTAGTGTGCAGTGGGCAGTGTGCAAAAAAAAATAAATTATTTTTTAATTCGGGGTCCATGCTCAAACCGCGTTATAAGCAGATCCGTGTTATAGCGGATCGCGCTATAACAGCGTTGAGCTGTATACATCATGATTATTATTTTTTGCTTTTGATGATCATTTGCTTTTAATGATCACTTCCTTATTTATGTTTAGTTATAAAGATCATTTTATGTATTTAGTTGGTTGCTATGTACACATTTAGGATGTTAATAAGGTGAGGTAAATAATTTGTTTTTTTTCACTTTTTATTCTTCATTTTTCATTTATTATTTTCACTACGTCAAAACACACAAAATCCACGGGGAGCATGGGGAGGAAACAAAAATAAATTTAAGTGCAGCAAAAATGACAATGTGAAAAAAGCCTTCAATTGACTGGCTCTAATGAATTGACTACTTACAAGATGTAAGAGTCAAAAAGGCAGGGTTGACTCAAACGGTCAGAGGTAAGTGGATGATGCAGTTGTCATCAAAGTGGATCAGGTCCCCAGGATCACGTACCCCAATGTAGAGAGAAAAACTGGCATAGCGCAGATCACTCAAGATAAAAATAGCTTTATAACAATAAAATATTATACTCACATTCTAACAATAAAAAACGGGCATATCACACTGCATTAGTGTAGGAAGATTTTAGACAGCTGGCTCACCATCCCACAACGTTCCCCCACTCCTCCGCCTCAGCCTCCGGTCAGCTGTTTAGACTGCTCTGACTGGCGTGTGATGTCACTTCCGGTTTCGCCGCTCGGTGAGGGCTGGATCCTCCTGCAACTCCTCTGCTGTATGCTCCTCTCTGAATAAGACTCCCACTCTACGCGTTTCGAAAGCGACTGCTTCATTATTAGCTACGTTTCATTATTTCTTTGATTCTTAATTTTTCCCCTTTTGTCCTTTTTTCTTTCTTCTCATTCTCTTTTCTCTCCTTTTTCTTTCCCTTACCCTCTGTTCTGTTGTATATATCCTATGTTGGTTTTGCAAGGCTAATTTAATTATTATTATCAGCTGTTTTGCATGACGGTGGGAGGTTTAAATGTTCCTGACCTCCCCCACTTTGTCACTCCTTGAGAAAGCGCCACAGTGGGCATGAAACGCATGGGAGAGTAGTTAGCACTGTTTGTTTCTTAGTTTTTTATGTAGTTCATTAAAGTTGTTTTTAACCCTCCATTGCTGGTGAGCGCCTTACCTTTTTTCTTGGAGCAGATGTTCTTTTGATCCATACTTGTTCATTGAGAGAGGGGGGTTGGGTTTGTGTAAATTATGATTGTTGAAACACTACAGTATACACACAGTTCACACAATTTACACATGTTAACCCCCCTCCCCCCACCTGTCCTTTTTTAGTGCAGCTGTCTCTGAAAATGAAAGAAAAAATAAGTGCAGTTAAGTGCATATACTGTAATGGCATTTTGTACAGTATAACTACTCCATATTGGACTATGCATTTACTACTGGCAAACTACTGTATACTGGAACTCATTATACATTATAACTACTCTATAACTACTGTAAAATACTTTGTAACAGGAACTGGTTAAGTGCATACTGTATACTGTAAGGTATCCGGAAAGGAGAGTTGGAGCACAGCTAAACGAAATAAATTTGCTAGAGAGTGTGTCCCAAAAGTTAGAGGTTTATTATTCGTCAGTACATGGTAACAAGAAAAAAATGAGCCCTCAGGCCCCCACCGACATGTTTCGAGCTTCCGCTCTTTCTCAAGGTGTACAATGATCTGAAAATCTCTCTTACCTATTATAGTATCCTTTTCCCGCCAATTGTCCCGTCAACCCGTCGCTTAGTCGTGTCACACGTAATGCGCCTTGTTGCCAGAGCGCACCATGCGTATCACGCTTCACGCCGGGTATACCGGTGACGTCAGCGCGTCAGGGAACAAAACAAACTTTATTAATAATATAAACTTAACAAACCTAACATAAATTAAAATACTTTTATTAATCTATTAAAACATAATATATATTAACTAAAGTTACAAACATATATATATGAATAAAATCAAATTTAAATTTAAAAAACAAACAACCAAGGTTTGATCGTGACAGTATTAAAAAAAATATAGTTATATTTTTAGATTATAAACATATGAATCCTCATATCCCCAACTATATCCAAAGTTTGCATTCTGCAACAAACATATGTCTACAAGATTAATCAATCAAATCAAATAACTCGAATCATCAATACATATGTTTGTTCCAATAAAATTATCTACATTTGTATATAAGTCATATTATAAGGTATGAATATAGGGTTCATATGCTTCAGATCTTATTTTTAACCATTTTAACAGTTTTGAGGGTGAATATCTTTTAGTGTCATTGGTGTGACATAATTATTACAATCATTCAAATGCAATACTTAGTATGTTATTTTATGTTATTATGCAAACTAATATCTATACCAAAATGATGGAAAGAGCAAATAGAAAAGATATAAATTTGTATATATTGATAATTAATGGATTTATAATACAATAAATTAGAAATCAATATTTTATCTTAGATATGGGTTTAAATCCCAATCTGTATTCAGTCCATAAGGGATCCTAGTGTTCAGAGTAAAAATCCAAAATAGTTCTTTTTTATCCAGTAACTCCAACCTATTACCACCCCTATATGGCATTTCAATATGTTCGATGGCTTTAAATTTTAATTTATTAATATCTCCATATTTGCAGGTTGTAAAGTGTTGGGATACCGGATGTGTGAGATCCTTAAGTTTAATCAGCCTAATATGTTCTCGCATTCTGGCCTTCAATGCCCGAGTGGTACGCCCCACATATTGCTTACCACATCCACAGTCCAATTAATAGACTATGAATGTGGTATTGCAATTTATGAAGGATTTTATAGTGTATACTTGTCCTGTATTAAAGGATTTGAAACTGGATGATTGTTCCAAAAACTTACACGAAATACACTTCAAACATTTGAAGCAACCTTTTGGCAGATTTGCCCCATGTAATTGTTGTTTGGATGTAAAGAGGCTTCGAGAGACATAATTTGCAACTGTTTTAGCCTTTTTAAAGACGAAACGTGGGCCCTCCTGATGTATTTTCTTCAGTAAGGGGTCTGCAGATAATATGTTCCAGTGTTTCCTCACAATCTCTTTAATACCATTTGCTTGAACATTAAATTGTGTTATGAACATTGGTATATTAGAGTCCCATGTGTTCTGTTTTGGATTTCTTTGTTTGTTTAAGAGATCATCCCTGCTCATATCCTTAACTTCAGTAAATGACCTTTCAAGATTTGTTTTTAGATATCCCCTCTCCTCAAATCTTTTTAAGAGTTCCTCTGATTGAATCAGAAAGTCCTCCTCATTGGAACAAATCCTTTTTAATCGGATGAGTTGTCCTTTTGGTATAGAATTTAAGAGGGGTTTTGGATGGCAGCTGTCAAATCTTAGATATGTGTTACGTGAATTTTCCTTTCTATAAATATTTGAACCAATTTTCATGTGCATATCAATAAATAAATATAGGTCAAGATAATGAATATGGTGAAAATCATAAGTGTAGGTGAATTTTAAATTAAAATCATTGTGATTAAGGTGATCAATAAATAATAAAAGTGATTCCTCCCCACCATCCCAAATAAATATTAAATCGTCCAAAAACCGTCTATAAAAGGTGATAAATTGTCGATAAGGGTTGTTATCTCCAAATATGTGGACCGACTCCCACCAACCTAAAAAGAGGTTGGCATAAGACGGAGCAAAGCTGGTACCCATAGCGGTTCCACATATTTGGAGATAAAAAGTGTCATCAAACAAAAAGTAGTGTTGTGTGTTAATAAAAAGTGAATACAATCCAAAATAAAAGCTCTCTGTGTAAGTGATAAAGTGGAGTGTTCCAAATAAGTGTTGACAGCTGCCATTCCATGTTGATGAGTTATAATGGTATACAAGGAGGTCACATCCAGTGTGACCCAGATGTAACCTCCTTTCCATTCGATTCTTGTCAGTTTGTCCAAAAGGTCACCACTGTCTCTGATATGTGATGGTAAATCATAAACAAATTGTTGCAAATAATAATCCACATATCTAGAGACACCATCTCCCAAAGATCCAATACTAGCAACTATTGGTCTACCAGGAGGGGAGACCAAAGTTTTATGGATCTTTGGGAGATGGTGAAACACTGGGATAATGGGATGTGTCTCAAAAAGAAATTCACATTCTTTGGAGTCAAGAACTCCCAAAAGGGAGCCCTCTTCAATGAGTGACTTTAGTTGTTTAAGGAACACTGGTGTTGGGTCACCACGTAGTACAGAGTATGATAAACCATCTGACAATTGACGGATAGCTTCCTCCCTGTATTGCTTTTTACTCTGTACCACAATGGCTCCCCCCTTATCCGCGCCCTTAATAATCAAATCTTTATTATTTTTCAAATTATGTAAAGCCTCTTTTTCAATCTTGCTGAGATTATTAATCCTGCTCTGTAGAGGAGACACTAGGAACGTGTATCCTCTAGAGAGGAGGACCAAGTCTCTCTCAACAAGTTTTTCGAATGTCATGAGGTAATGTCCCTTCATATGTTTGGGAAAAAACACTGATTTCTTCTTAAAACCCGACTGTTGTCTACCTAGAACATTAGAAAGATCAATGGTATCAGACATTTCATTTTCATTTATTAAATTGTTCATGTCTTGCAGACAACATTGTTCCTTAAATGTCAAGGTAGGAGGTGATGGATCTGGGCCTAGGGATGATTCTGTAAGCTCCCCTCCACACAATGGAATTTGTGTTCCATGAGTAGTGGGACCGCTCACGTCATCACCTCCATCCCTCTCTTCATCACCAATCCTATCCTCTCCATCAAAGAATCTTTTAAGGGTTAATTTTCGAACATATTTATTCAAATCAATGATAACATCAAACTGTTTAAATTTCGAGGAAGGTGCATATTTAAGCCCCTTGTCCAGTACAGAAAGTTCTGCCTGTGATAAAGGAATATTGGTTAAATTAATAACGCCTGTATCTTCAATCAAGAGTTCTTTTTCCTCTTTGGAGGGTTTCTCTTGTTTTCTTTTCTTTCCTCTTCGTGTGTGTTTGTACGCTCCCAGTTTTTTGAAGAACCAAAATATGTTTTAGGTTGAGCTTCTTTACTCCTACTGTTATTTTCCTGAGAGGTATGTCCTGAAAAACTAGGATCCCCTCTTGTCTCTCTAGTGTCCCTCTGTGGTCTAGGATTAAGTTGATCTCCATGTTTGTTACTTGTGTGGGCAAATGTGTCATTATCCGAAAAATCTGATTCCCCACTTGTTGTTTGTGAAAAGGAAATGTTTTTCTTGAGAATAGATTTCTGTTTATCCCCATAATTCTTTTTAGGTGTAGAAGAATTATATCTTTTTGGGGGTGCTGGCCTTTGCCATATATAAACCTGATTACGTAAATAATCCTGCTTGTCTCTCTCAAATTTTGTTTGTTTTTTTAACATAATTTCCTTCTCCATGACTTCAATATTTGTTGATAATTTCTCATCCAGATCATTAAATCCCTCCATTTCAATAAATTTACGTAAATCCTTTTGTAATATCTGTATATCTTTATCTAATTGCAGTTTTTCCTTTGTTTTAAGTTGTATAATCAAGTCCATAAGTGCAAATGAACAACAATTGAGGGTGTCCTTCCAATCATTCTCAAAGTCCACATTAACGAACCCAAAAGTGGGAGTTTTTTTAATTCTTAATCCTCTTGGGATCCTTTTTGTTCTTATATAGTTTTGCAAAGTAATAATATCCCACCATGTGCGTACTTTTAATGATAAAAGTTTTTCCAACTTCGTAAATTGAATTTTCAGGTCAGACAAATCCTCACAAACCGATTCCACCGTATTATCAAATACTTGCTCTGCTTTCTTTGCTCTCTTTGAATTATCTGAGCAGCAAAATGCATATTGTGTGAAAGTCTCATTTTATTGATCAATATCCTCCTCAAAATCTGTATTATTCTGATCCATAATTAAACCAATAAAAATATTGATTTCTAATTTATTGTATTATAAATCCATTAATTATCAATATATACAAATTTATATCTTTTCTATTTGCTCTTTCCATCATTTTGGTATAGATATTAGTTTGCATAATAACATAAAATAACATACTAAGTATTGCATTTGAATGATTGTAATAATTATGTCACACCAATGACACTAAAAGATATTCACCCTCAAAACTGTTAAAATGGTTAAAAATAAGATCTGAAGCATATGAACCCTATATTCATACCTTATAATATGACTTATATACAAATGTAGATAATTTTATTGGAACAAACATATGTATTGATGATTCGAGTGATTTGATTTGATTGATTAATCTTGTAGACATATGTTTGTTGCAGAATGGAAACTTTGGATATAGTTGGGGATATGAGGATTCATATGTTTATAATCTAAAAATATAACTATATTTTTTTTAATACTGTCACGACCAAACCTTGGTTGTTTGTTTTTTAAATTTAAATTTGATTTTATTCATATATATATGTTTGTAACTTTAGTTAATATATATTATGTTTTAATAGATTAATAAAAGTATTTTAATTTATGTTAGGTTTGTTAAGTTTATATTATTAATAAAGTTTGTTTTGTTCCCTGACGCGCTGACGTCACCGGTATACCCGGCGTGAAGCGTGATACGCATGGTGCGCTCTGGCAACAAGGCGCATTACGTGTGACACGACTAAGCGACGGGTTGACGGGACAATTGGCGGGAAAAGGATACTATAATAGGTAAGAGAGATTTTCAGATCATTGTACACCTTGAGAAAGAGCGGAAGCTCGAAACATGTCGGTGGGGGCCTGAGGGCTCATTTTTTTCTTGTTACCATGTACTGACGAATAATAAACCTCTAACTTTTGGGACACACTCTCTAGCAAATTTATTTCGTTTAGCTGTGCTCCAACTCTCCTTTCCGGATACCTGCCTCTGCTATGGAGTACCGGATGCACGCACCAATGAAGGTTAATCCCGGGAGGACCATCTGCTACAAGTGAGTTTATTTTACTCAATCTTACACTGTTTTTCCTAATCAATGATTTGGCTGGACACTAGCTAGTGTGAGCATTTACCTATCTGGGTTATACTCTTCCGGTTTATTGATAACTAGTGGAATTAGGTGTTTATGCTATAGGTGGTCACCATTTATATGTGGGATACTTCATGGATACAACCAATACAACATACAATTGAAATTGCTGAGTCTACGTTTTAGAGCACCACACAGCCTGGCTTTTCTACTGTATACTGTAAAACAATCTGCGCCATTCTTACCTGTATCATACTGTACTTGGTGTACATACTACTACATACATACTACCTGCCTGATGCATGCCCATCATGCTCTATCACAATGGGCAAAACAGTCGCAATATGGTCGATTTACTTATTACATCGTTTGACGGTGAGTACATTTTTCCAAAAACTGAGTATGCCATTCGCCAACTCATCCTTTTTTTAAAGGGTTTCACCTACACAAATGGGTACTCACCCAGTTGATACCGCAGACAAAAATATGCGAAGTAGACACGGTGTGTTTGGGATCGTTGTCCTGGTATAAACGGTGACCATCTGGGAATTCATGTGTGATGTATTCCACAATCTCAGATACTATTTGCTCTTGAAAAAAACTTTATTCATGATTCCTGTAACAAGAAAAGTGCTAAAAATAATGCACACTACAGTAGTACAGTACAGTGCATAAGGCTACAGCATGTGACTTTGTGCATTATTTTACCATCAAAGATGATAATGCATCCTGGTCCATGCCTAGAGATGGCACCCCACACATGCATCTTCACTGGGTGTTTTGGATGCGGCTTCATAGATACCCGAAACTAAGTTCCCGAAACTAAGGCCATGAGGGACTACATTATGGAGAATCTACAATGAGGGTTTATTCGGAAGTCTTCCCCAGCCGGAGCGGGTTTCTTTTTTGTGAAGAAAAGGGACAGATCTCTGAGACCATGTATAGACTACAGAGGTCTCAATAAGATTACGGTAAAGAACCGGTAACCCTTACCCTTAATTCCAGAGCTCTTCGACCGCCAACGGGTGCCAACGTATTCACCAAACTGGATCTCCGAGGGGCCTACAATTTGGTAAGGATAAGACAAGGAGACGAATGGAAGACGGCGTTTAATACTCGCGACGGGCACTATGAATACCTGGTTATGCCATTCGGGCTTTGTAATGTTCTGATGCAGTGGCCATTATTCAAACATATCTCGGTGCCAATTTTGAGTTCTCTGCTGTTCCCCACGCAGCATGAACACGGCAAATCGCCCCAGGCACCCGCGCTTATCGCGGATGTTTTGTTTCATTTCATGGATTCTGTTTCTTTGTTTGCAATAAAATGGATGAATTGTAATGTTTACAGTACTGTGCTACTGTGCTACTGTGTCAATTTCATGTTTTAAAAAGCCAGAACACTAAAATTAGTTTTTCTGCTCTTGCCGCGCTCACATCTTAGTGCGGGAAGGCTGGGATTCATCCCGCGGTTTCAAATCGGGATTCCGATGTACATGACGCATGAAGTGTTCGAATAACGGCCGCTGCATCAGTACCTGCAGTCTTCCAGGACTTTGTAAATGATATATTCTGTGACTTGCTCAATTAGTTTGTAATCGTATATCTGGACGATATCATGATTTTTTCAAAAACCTTGGATGAACACATTAATCATGTCAAGCAGGTACTTCTACGACTCCGGGAGAACTGTCTATTTGCAAAAATTGAGAAATGCCAATTTCACCAAACTTCCACAGCATTCCTCGGTTACATCATCTCCAGCACAGGCCTAACTATGTATCCAGCAAAAGTAAAGGCGGTTCTAGATTAGCCACGTCCCTCTTCACTCAAAGCGGTACAAAGATTCTTAGGTTTTGCAAACTACTACCGCAGATTTATTCTGAATTTTTCTTCCAAAGTGGCGCCTATCACAGCCCTCACAAAGAAAGGTGCGGATCCTGCTTTGTGGTCACCAGCAGCTATACAGGCATTTGAGGTTTTAAAGACTGCCTTTGCTTCAGCACCCAGTCTCACTCACCCTGACCCCAGCCTTCCATTTACTTTGGAAGTGGACGCATCAGACTTGGGGGCTGGAGCCATCCTCTGACAAAAAAAAAACCCCCGGGCCAGACTGCACCCTTGTGCCTTATTCTCAAAAAAATTCTCGGCGGCTGAACAAAACTATGACGTTGGGAACCGCGAACTTCTGGCTATCAAGCTTGCTCTGTAGGAATGGAGACACCTATTGGAGGGTACGGAGACCCCATTCACTATTCTCACTGACCACAAGAATCTACTCTACATCGAGGGTGCCAAACAAGTCAGAGGATCAACAGAAACCCATCCTACCGTGTAAGTACATTCTCTCCGCCAATACTTTTGATGCTTTAAAGGACATTATACAGACTCAAACCCATATACCCAGTCATCTCACTGTTTCAGAGGGTCGGTTATTTAATCCTCATTCTCTTCGGAGGAAGGTTCTCATATGGGGTCATTCTACAAAATCTTCAGTACATCCAGGTACCAGAAGGACCATTGATCTACTGGAATGGACTTTTTGGTGGCCTGGAATGCAAAAAGATACCAAAGACTTTGTTGCCGCATGCCCTACATGTGCACAGAACAAAACTTCCAGGAGCAAATCCCCCGGACTACTTCGACCACTTCCTATTCCGGACAGACCCTGGACACACTTGTCCATGGATTTTATAGTAGAGCTCCGGCATCCAAGGGTATGAACACCATCCTAGTCGTGGTAGACAGATTCTCAAAACAAGCACATTGTAATGCTGCCCACAAGCCAGACGAGACCCCTGGACTGAGGTGGAAAGGAGTAATACCACACACCTAACAGTAAACGGGGGCACGGCCAGAGTGTGGAAGTAGCGTAGATGGTCCGGGTAACAAAAATAGAAAAGGTACCGTACTTGCCAACTCCAGCGGTGGAGGGTAAAGTCCATAAGCCAATGGTCGTGGGATGGAGAGAGCAGCGTAGTAGAGTGTCCATAAGCCTGTGTCGTGGAGTGGAGAGAGCAGCATAGTAGATTGTCCGTAAGCCGTGTCCAGGGGATATAGGTCTGCAAGGTAGAAAGTCCAAAGCCAAATCCAAGGGGTTCCAGAGAGCAGCGTAAACGAAGTCCAAAGCTAAAGGTCAAAATCCAGGGAGGTCAGCAGAATATCCAGGGACAGGAACAGTAACTGAAAGACAGAAGGGGCCAGGCAACAGCAGAGAGCACCAAGGTACAGAAGCTATGCAGAGCAAGGAGGAAATGGTGATGGGGGACTAAATAGGGGGCTGGGACCTATCAGAGGAAGGGGAGGAATGGAGGAGAGGCCCGAGGGAGGACCTGATAGGGGAGAAGTGTCTGGGAGGCTGGGGCCTATTGGAGCAAGGGGAGGGACGGAGGAGCGGACCTAGAGAGGACCTGATAGGGGAGAAGTGCCTGGGCAGCTGGGGCCTGTCAGAGCAAGGGGAGGAGTGGAGGAGTGGCCTGGGGAAGGACCTGATAGGGGAGAAGGGCCTGGGGGGCGGACCTGACGGAGCAGGGGCATGGAAGCGCGTGATGCGCGTGCCGCGTCAGAGGATGCGTAGTCAGGCGCCTGGCGCTAGCAAATTGAAGCCTGGGTACGTGCGCCCGTAAAGGGGGACGCGGCGACCCTGAAGTGCGGGAGCAGCCATGGAGGGGTCCACAAGGAGTGAGGCATGCCACCGGGGAGCCTGGGCGGCACGGAACAAAGGTAAGGAGGCGCTGGAAGCGGGTGTACACACAGCGTGGATCCTTACACACATTTCATTCCGCTTAAGGGCCTTCCCAGTTATCCCAAACTCTTTCGACTTCATGGGGTACCATTGATCATCGTGTCTGATAGAGGGTTACGTGTTCATTTCAAAATTTTGGCGTTCCTTTTGTCTGCAGCTGGGAGTACAGTTACATTTTTCATCAGGATATCACCCCCAAACAAATGGTCAGACGGAGAGAACTAATCAGTCACTAGAACAGTACTTAAGATGCTTTGTCTCCGATACTCAAGACGATTGGTCAGAACTTCTCCCTTGGGCCGAGTTCACTCACAATAATTTGCGCAATGAGTCCACCAGTAAATCACCCTTCTTCATTAACTACGGATTCCATCCCTTGCTTCTCCCTATCCCTCCATCCATTTCAGGAGTTCCGGCAGCAGATGACAGAATCAAGAACCTTCAAAGTCTATGGAAGAGGATCCAAGACAATCTCAGGTTGACAACCGCCAGGCAAAAAGTACAGGCAGATCAACATCGTACAGTAGTAAGCAAGCAGCTTTCAAAATCGGGGACAAAGTATGGCTATCTTCTAAAAATATAAGACTAAAGGTCCCTTCTTTGAAATTGGCACCACGTTTCATTGGACTGTTCACCATATTCGAGAGGATCAACCCGGTCGCCTATAGACTTCCTCCCTCTCTGAGATTACCGTCCGTTTTTCATGTATCTCTCCTGAAGCCCGTGGTCCAGAACTCACACACTCTGGTATCTTTTCCTCCTTCTATACTCATTCAGGGGCAACACGAATACGAAGTCCAATCCATCTTGGAATCCAGGATATCCAGAGGTATACTCCAGTATCTGGTACACTGGAAAGGGTTTGGACCTGAGGAACGTTCTTGGGTTCATCACCATCAAGTCCATGCGCCCAGACTGGTCCAGAGATTCCACAAAAAGTACCCCCGGAAGCCTGCTTGGAGTCGCCCGGAGGTCGCTCTTGGAGGGGGCGGGGGGTACTGTAAGGATCGGTGAGGCGCCGCGCGCTCGGCGCATGCAAAACGTACCCTCCATACGTCCAGCTACCAGCACCGCTCCCAAACCTCACCCTGAGGCCTGTCGTCATCTTAGGAGCACACACGCAGCCCGCGCAAACCTAAATTAAAACACTGCTGGCTCCGCCTCCCGGGTACCTCCCCGTGGTGACATCATCAGCGCGCAACACGCTCGTACTGCACACTTGCAGCACGCACCTGTATCCTCTTAGTAATTCATCAGGAAGACTCAGCACACCTGCCTCTTGCAGCTGAGCTTCCTATCAGAATCCTGCTCACTGACACGCCTCCTGCTCTATTGGTCTCTACTCCCTGTAAATACTCTGCAGTGCCAGAGGCTCATCGGCTGAGCATAATCTCTGTTTGTGCATGTGCTTATCCACAGTCTGTTCTGTTCCAGCTTTGTTTGCCTTGTTGCCTGATTCTGCCTGCATTCGGACTCCGCTCTTATCCAATCCTGACCTTGGCTAAAGCACCCTCAACGATTTGTACCTCTCCACTACTGATCCCGGCAAGTATCAAGACCACTCTACACTCCAGACGCGCCCACGCAGCTGTGGGTTGGCATTATATACATTACCCCACCTCAGCAGCGTGGTCTCATCTTGTTTGTGGTGAGCACATCGTCACATACAGGAATGCAAAGGTTGCAAATCTCTCCAGCGATACAGTAGATTCGTCAATTAAGATGCAATCCTGAAAAGTTTCGCCACTGTCAATCCATGCCTGTGCCTGGACCACTCTCTTGATCTTGTTGACGTCCCTTATCATAGGGTACGCTCTGTAATGACAAGGAATAATTTTATAGGTACAGTTTATTAAACCACACTTTTACCTCCTGTACTGTCCAGTACTATTTAAAACCAGGGACAGAACATAAAACACAGACAAGGCTCACTTTTAGCACATCCAGTGAGACTCATACACGGTACAGTGCCTAAATATATATGTATAAATATCTAATAAGTAAAAAGGTCTTTTAGTTTGACATTTTTGGCCAAAATTGTTGTAAGCCCCTGAGCCAACGGCACGACAGACCACATATCAGGGGTCCCTAACGCTAATATAAATTCTTAATAACCTGTATAATAACAGGAACAATGATTTATAGTAAATCTGTCAATATTAGTTGCAAAGTTCTAAGTCTGACTGAAGCTTTTATTAACCTGTACATTACCAGGAAAAGCACTCTGTATTAGAGATGTCACAGCCAAACTGCAAGCAGGCAAGTTCCCCTGAGTGGAAGATGCTATGGAGTGAGCCCATAACCATTTAAATGTGGGAGGGGGTGAGCTTCAATTAGGTAGGAGGTTGCCACCCTCCAATCGGCCATGACTAGCTGGACAAGAATTGTAAAACATACTGGAAACCTAACAAAGCAGGTATAGGATATTCAGCGCTCGTGCTGCAAAGGTGGTAATAGGAAAAATCCCTGTGCTGCACGTGCATGGAGCGTCTCCCCAGAGGCTCCCACTTCAGAGGTGATCCCCCCTAAAAGGACGGAGGACACCCTGAGAAACAGACAAAAAGAAATGCACAAAAGCGCACAAGAGATAGAATTAATATCAGTAATTTATTAAAATAAAAACATAAATAGCTGAGAGGATCCAACCCCTCCTCAGCTCAAAAGGTAAAATACCCAGATAATAAAGCCATACATATGGTCTCTAAACATGAAATATCTTAGGACAATAAATCACATACAACAAAAAACAATCAATGTAAAAATGAACAAAGAAAGTGCTGACAGCCCAAGGGGATTTAGATAAAAACCGCCATAGAGGACTGTATTACCGCTGACAGGGGGAGACGAACACTTACACTAAGGCAAAGGTGGGGGTCCACGGATGACCGCACAGGATCCGGATCGCGGCACCAGGGAAGATGGAACAGCCACCACTAGAGCCTCAGGCAGGTTCCGTCTCAGCCTCTCAGCAAATACGCGCAGGATGACCTGTCGTGACCTCTACGCGTTTCGCACCACGTGCTTCGTCAGGAGGTCACGTACAGCGTCATCCGCGCGTATTTATAGAAGGAAGGGAGTCAGTGAGGACGGCCCCCTCAGACGCCAAACCTAACGCCCTTAAAATGGCAGCTAGATACTTAAAGTGATGCTACCTCTTTCCCTAACGGTGTCACATGTTGCGGTAGTCACGTGATACAGGTCTACCAGAATGAATACAAAACGGGAACTGCAACACAGCATTAGCAACACTGCCAGGGACCATCACAAAGTATAGAAAGTAAATAAAAACACACACAAATGTCAATTCATATATTAATTACACATAATGAATATATATAAAGACATTTCCATATATAATCTTAATACATATACTATAAAAATGAGAGACTAATTTCATTTTAATAAAAAGAGGAAAAAGAAGAATATTGAACATTTAAATCAAATATTTTATCTTAAAAAAGGTTTAAGTTCAATAAGTTCGTTAAAACCAATAGGGTGTCTAGTTTGCATTTCGTAAATCCAATACTGTTCACGTTTCAATAAATGATTTTCTCTATTTCCTTGTCTGCTGTTCATTTGTATATGTTCAAGCCCTTTAAATGTAATACAAGTGGGGTCATTATTGTGTATCTCTTTGAAGTGTTTTAATAGCGGGGTAAGCGGCATACCTTTAGCCAGAGTTTTAGGTATGTTTTTTACGTTTCTCAAATGTTCTAACATACGCATTTTTAGTGGCCGCTTTGTCTTGCCAATGTACTGTAAATTACAGTTACACTGCAAGACATACACCACATGCGTAGTCTGACAATTAATGAAACTGTTGATATTATAAATCCTTTTTGTGGCACAGGACGTGACAGTTGTTCCTTTACAGACATGATTGCACGCCTTGCACTTCCCGCATTTGTACGTGCCTTTGATGCCCAAGCGATCTTTAATGTCACCAGATACAACAGTTTTTCTGGTGATTTGGCTAGGGGCCAACATATTTTTTAAAATTGGGCGCACGTTTAAACACTACCGCTGGTTGTGAGTTTAACTGAGGGCCCAAAACAGGGTCCATATTCAATATTCCCCAGTGTTTTTTTAGGATTTTTCTAACCCCATAATGCATGTCACTGAACTGAGTTATAAAGGCAGGAATTTTTGTATTTTTGCCTTTATCCTTCTTGTTTTTCTTACACTGGCGACACACTTTATTCGAGCTCGGCTAGTCCCACGAATTCGGGTATACCCGGGTGTATTGAGGTTTGTGACTGTTTTCTGCCCGAGTGCATTGAGGTATTTTCCAAGCAGGGATTGAAGCATTTTATTCCCGCTGGCTGCAATACTGCACAGTATATATATATATACTGCATTACAATTCATGAATTTATGCCATCTGGTAGACACGCGAAGCATTGCAGCCTATTAAATCCTAATCATTAACATTTAACAGATCAGCCGCCCGTCAGCCAGGCATGAACCCAGGCTGGGAAGGCAAACGCAACGGGGCTTGTCAGAGGTGAGGAGCGGCGCATTCCAGGTATCTGCCAGGTACATACTGGGTATTTGCTCGAATAAAGTGTGTCGGTGCAGTATATTGTGTCAGTGATTTCCTCGGTATTTTTTCCAGTTTCTTTATTGAGGAATCTATCAGTTCCTCATTATAATTCTTGTCAAGAAACCTTTTTTTGAGGAACTGCGATTGTTTATCAAATGCCTCAATTTTAGAATTATTTCTCTTCAATCTAAGAAACTGGTTAAAGGGGATGTTTTGGACCCATCTTTTATCATGACAGCTAAAAGGGTCAAGGTAAGAGTTAACATTTGTTGCCTTGAAATATGTTTTTGTTTGAACAGTATTGGATTCAATATATATCTCCAGATCAAGGAAATTTATGCTAGCTGAGCTGTTAACACCACTAAATTTTAAGTTACAGTCATTCGCATTAAGTTGATCAACAAATTCAAGATAAGATTCCTCAGAACCCTCCCACACAATGATAATATCATCGATATATCTCCTCCACAGCCTAAGCTGTGGAGGAGGACATCGAAAAACCTCCAGCGACTCCCACAGTCCCATATACAGATTAGCAAATGATGGGGCAAAAGTGGTCCCCATCGCCGTCCCCAAGATTTGTAAAAAATAAAGGGATTCAAACATAAAATAATTGTGACCCAAAATAAAATTAATTGATGTGAGAATAAATTCTATTTGTGTGATCGGTAGTGTTTGTGGTGTCATGAGAAAGTGCCTAATTGCCTCTAATCCTTTTTGATGGGGAATGATGGTATATAAGGCTTGCACATCTAAAGTGGCTAATCTACAACTATCGTTCCAAGCAAAATTATCCAAAACCTGTAAAACCATAGTAGTGTCTTTTAAGTGAGACGGTAGTGATGTGACAAGTGGTTGTAGGTAAAAATCAATATAAGTGGATAAATTAGACGTGATAGAATTAATCCCTGAAATAATAGGGCGTCCAGGTGGTGAAGTGAGGGACTTGTGAATCATGGGGATATAATAAAAGATGGGTACTGTGGGTGTCTTAATAAGCATATACTCGTATTCTGCCTTTGACAGGATCCCAATAGCAAACGCCTCAGTCAAATGCTTTTTAATGAGGCCTGAGTATTCCTCTGTGGGGTCCTTTTTCAAGGGGACATATGTGATTCTGTCACCCAAAATGCGATATGCCTCTTTAAAGTAGTCCTCTTTATTCAAGAGGACTATTCCACCCCCTTTGTCCGCTTATCTCAATACTATATCTTGGTTAGCTTTCAGGGTTTTAATGCTTTTATGTTCCTCCCAAGTTAGATTGGAATGGTGTTTAGAGGATCTCTTTTTGCACATTTCTTTAAAGTCTCTCTCCACCAATTTTCCAAACATTTCAATATTAGGTCCTCTGGAGGTGTATGGGTAGAAAACTGAGTTAGGCTTAAAGCCCGAATGTAGATAGCCACTGGAGTTAACAAAATCTGGATCGCTTTCTCTTAAAAGAGATTCGAGATCTTCAATTAGTGCCTCTTCCTCAATATTAAACGCTTTCAGCGTATTTATTTGAGTACTAGCTACTGTGTTGTTAGAGCTACTGAAATGACGCTGTAAGGTCATTTTCCTCAAATATTTTTGGAGGTCTACTGCTGCGGCCAAGTTTATTCGAGCATTTGCCCGTTCTTGGCCGCAGCAGTAGCCTGGCGCGCGCCCGAGGGTGACGGGCGCGCGCCGAAGCAGCGGAAGAGCGCCCTCCGATCGGGGCGCTCTCCCTACCGCTGCCGGGTCCGCCGGGTCCCCCGGAACCCCCTGCCGCCGTCCCGCGATCGCGGGACACCAGGGCTCCCTCGGGGAGCCCTGGACGCGCGTGCAGGGGGGCGCACGGCTTGCGGATCTGGCCGCAGTGTAATAAACTGTGTCGCCAGTGTATGTATAGATCAAACTCTTTCGCATCCCTTGTAGGTGCAAACGTAAACCCTTTCTTTAGTACCTGAAAGAGATGCTGATCTATTGTAAGCGAGGATAAATTAAATATCCCACTTGAAATTAGTGTTAATGACTCAGGGATCCCCTCTTTGTGGGTGGGCTTTCTCCCTCCTCTCTTACCTCGTCTGAGTATCCCCTTTTGCGATTCACTTTTATCATAGGGTTTGAGGGAGGGTTGTCTAGATCCCAGCTCGGTCTTTTGAGCTTGTTTTTGGATGTTTTCTGAAAAAAACAATTGTCATCATTATCGCTTACACTACCTTGACCTCTCAACTTAGAGAATTTATTTGAAACCGGGATATCAAATTCTATACGTTTATCTTCCTTAGGAGCATACTGTTCTCTCCTTGGGTGCTTGTATTTATGTTTGATATCGTTTGTCTTCCCATTTTTGCCCACTGTTGACCAATTGGCACTATGGCTTCTCTCTTTATGTTTATTTTGCTTATGAGGCCTTTCCTTAGAGTGATCTTTCTTATTCACATAGTGTGGTCTATTAGAATTAGTATTCACTTTGTGAGCTTTTTCATTATTCTGAGGATTTTTTTTTTTTTTTTGAGACTTGATAGTTTTTGGAATGGCACCTGACAAGTTTAGTTTTTGCTCCTTACTTGTAGGTTCTTTTTTAGATGGATTCGTGCTTATTGACTTTTGTGGAGTCTGATCAGATAAAGTTATTTCTTTATTCGCACTTTTAACTGATTTGTCTTTCCAATCTTTTTGCCTGTTTTCCAAATAATCAATTTTGTCTCTTAAAAATTTCTTATTTTTTCTCATCATAATGCCCTTTTCATGTTTTTTCAGTTTTCCCACCATATCTTCCACCAGTTTCGGCAACCCATCTAATGTTGGTAAACTGATAATGTCTGTCTTAACTTTATCTATTTTGACAGACAATTCTTGTAGTTCTTTTTTCCTCTCTCCCATAAGGAGTTTAATGAGGTTTGTGGAACTAATTTCAAGAATTTCTTCCCAAATGGCTAGGAAAGCTGGGTTTTCATTGCCATATGTGGGTTTAATTAGCAGTCGCAGACCTCTAGGGATCCTTTTGTGTTTAATGTATTCCTCAAAGGATACAAGCTCCCAGAATGCTTTAGTTTCTTGCTCTAGCAATCTAGTAAGAGATTATGTGTAATTAATATATGAATTGACATTTGTGTGTGTTTTTATTTACTTTCTATACTTTGTGATGGTCCCTGGCAGTGTTGCTAATGATGTGTTGCAGTTCCCGTTTTGTATTCATTCTGGTAGACCTGTATCACGTGACTACCGCAACATGTGACACCGTTAGGGAAAGAGGTAGCATCACTTTAAGTATCTAGCTGCCATTTTAAGGGCGTTAGGTTTGGCGTCTGAGGGGGCCGTCCTCACTGACTCCCTTCCTTCTATAAATACGCGCGGATGACGCTGTACGTGACCTCCTGACGAAGCACGTGGTGCGAAACGCGTAGAGGTCACGACAGGTCATCCTGCGCGTGTTTGCTGAGAGGCTGAGACGGAACCTGCCTGAGAGTCTAGTGGTGGCTGTTCCATCTTCCCTGGTGCCGCAATCCGGATCCTGTGCGGTCATCCGTGGACCCCCACCTTTGCCTTAGTGTAAGTGTTCGTCTCCCCCTGTCAGCGGTAATACAGTCCTCTATGGCGGTTTTTATCTAAATCCCCTTGGGCTGTCAGCACTTTCTTTGTTCATTTTTACATTGATTGTTTTTTGTTGTATGTGATTTATTGTCCTAAGATATTTCATGTTTAGAGACCATATGTATGGCTTTATTATCTGGGTATTTTACCTTTTGAGCTGAGGAGAGGTTGGATCCTCTCAGCTATTTATGTGTTTATTTTAATAAATTACTGATATTAATTCTATCTCTTGTGCGCTTTTGTGCATTTCTTTTTGTCTGTTTCTCAGGGTGTCCTCCCCCCTTTTAGGGGGGATCACCTCTGAAGTGGGAGCCTCTGGGGAGACGCTCCATGCACGTGCAGCACAGGGATTTTTCCTATTACCACCTTTGCAGCACGAGCGCTGAATATCCTATACCTGCTTTCAAGATAAAGAACTGTTTCCAGATTCATCTGCTTGGACTTGGGACATTGGTTTTCTTTTTCTCCCCTGGATTTCAGCTGCATAGATAAGACTGTTTCTTACATCATATATCTTTAGTATCATCTGTATAAGTGTATGTTTTTCCTTTTTGAGAGACTTTTTATTTAAGGTTTTTTATTAAGATTTTTTATTGTACATTAGTTTTGCTATCATTACAAGATGGCTGAGCTTCTTAATTTCACCACTCTACTACTGTCTAGTTTAGACAATAGAAACAATAGAAGTGCATTAGTAGGTCAAATGTTTTGTGATAATGTCAATTTGGAAGATGATTCCACTGATTTACCCTCACTAGTACTTGCTCTTACTACACTGGCGACACACTTTATTCGAGCTCGGCTAGTCCCACGAATTCGGGTATACCAGGGTGTATTGAGGTTTGTGACTGTTTTCTGCCCGAGTGCATTGAGGTATTTTCAAGGCAGGGATTGAAGCATTTTATTCCCGTTGGCTGCAATACTGCACAGTATATATATATATATACTGCATTACTATTCATAAATTTATGCCATCTGGTAGACATGCGAAGCATTGCAGCCTATTAAATCCTAATCATTATCATTTAACAGATCAGCCGCCCGTCAGCCAGGCATGAACCAAGGCTGGGAAGGCAAACGCAACGGGGCTTGTCAGAGGTGAGGAGCGGCGCATTCCAGGTATCTGCCAGGTACATACTGGGTATCTGCTCGAATAAAGTGTGTCGGTGCAGTAGATTGCTAGAGCAAGAAACTAAAGCATTCTGGGAGCTTGTATCCTTTGAGGAATACATTAAACACAAAAGGATCCCTAGAGGTCTGCGACTGCTAATTAAACCCACATATGGCAATGAAAACCCAGCTTTCCTAGCCATTTGGGAAGAAATTCTTGAAATTAGTTCCACAAACCTCATTAAACTCCTTATGGGAGAGAGGAAAAAAGAACTACAAGAATTGTCTGTCAAAATAGATAAAGTTAAGACAGACATTATCAGTTTACCAACATTAGATGGGTTGCCGAAACTGGTGGAAGATATGGTGGGAAAACTGAAAAAACATGAAAAGGGCATTATGATGAGAAAAAATAAGAAATTTTTAAGAGACAAAATTGATTATTTGGAAAACAGGCAAAAAGATTGGAAAGACAAATCAGTTAAAAGTGCAAATAATAATCAGACTCCACAAAAGTCAATAAGCACGAATCCATCTAAAAAAGAACCTACAAGTAAGGAGCAAAAACTAAACTTGTCAGGTGCCATTCCAAAAACTATCAAGTCTCAAAAAAAAAAAAAAAAAATCCTCAGAATAATGAAAAAGCTCACAAAGTGAATACTAATTCTAATAGACCACACTATGTGAATAAGAAAGATCACTCTAAGGAAAGGCTTCATAAGCAAAATAAACATAAAGAGAGAAGCCATAGTGACAATTGGTCAACAGTGGGCAAAAATGGGAAGCCAAACGATATCAAACATAAATACAAGCACCCAAGGAGAGAACAGTATGCTCCTAAGAAAGATAAACGTATAGAATTTGATATCCCGGTTTCAAATAAATTCTCTAAGTTGAGAGGTCAAGGTAGTGTAAGCGATAATGATGACAATTGTTTTTTTCAGAAAACATCCAAAAACAAGCTCAAAAGACCGAGCTGGGATCTAGACAACCCTCCCTCAAACCCTATGATAAAAGTGAATCGCAAAAGGGGATACTCAGACGAGGTAAGAGAGGAGGGAGAAAGCCCACCCACAAAGAGGGGATCCCTGAGTCATTAACACTAATTTCAAGTGGGATATTTAATTTATCCTCGCTTACAATAGATCAGCATCTCTTTCAGGTACTAAAGAAAGGGTTTACGTTTGCACCTACAAGGGATGCGAAAGAGTTTGATCTATACATAGACCTCCAAAAATATTTGAGGAAAATGACCTTACAGCGTCATTTCAGTAGCTCTAACAACACAGTAGCTAGTACTCAAATAAATACGCTGAAAGAGTTTAATATTGAGGAAGAGGCACTAATTGAAGATCTCGAATCTCTTTTAAGAGAAAGCGATCCAGATTTTGTTAACTCCAGTGGCTATCTACATTCGGGCTTTAAGCCTAACTCAGTTTTCTACCCATACACCTCCAGAGGACCTAATATTGAAATGTTTGGAAAATTGGTGGAGAGAGACTTTAAAGAAATGTGCAAAAAGAGATCCTCTAAACACCATTCCAATCTAACTTGGGAGGAACATAAAAGCATTAAAACCCTGAAAGCTAACCAAGATATAGTATTGAGATAAGCGGACAAAGGGGGTGGAATAGTCCTCTTGAATAAAGAGGACTACTTTAAAGAGGCATATCGCATTTTGGGTGACAGAATCACATATGTCCCCTTGAAAAAGGACCCCACAGAGGAATACTCAGGCCTCATTAAAAAGCATTTGACTGAGGCGTTTGCTATTGGGATCCTGTCAAAGGCAGAATACGAGTATATGCTTATTAAGACACCCACAGTACTCATCTTTTATTATATCCCCAAGATTCACAAGTCCCTCACTTCACCACCTGGACGCCCTATTATTTCAGGGATTAATTCTATCACGTCTAATTTATCCACTTATATTGATTTTTACCTACAACCACTTGTCACATCACTACCGTCTCACTTAAAAAACACTACTATGGTTTTACAGGTTTTGGATAATTTTGCTTGGAACGATAGTTGTAGATTAGCCACTTTAGATGTGCAAGCCTTATATACCAGCATTCCCCATCAAAAAGGATTAGAGGCAATTAGGCACTTTCTCATGACACCACAAACACTACCGATCACACAAATAGAATTTATTCTCACATCAATTAATTTTATTTTGCGTCACAATTATTTTATGTTTGAATCCCTTTATTTTTTACAAATCTTGGGGACGGCGATGGGGACCACTTTTGCCCCATCATTTGCTAATCTGTATATGGGACTGTGGGAGTCGCTGGAGGTTTTTCGATGTCCTCCTCCACAGCTTAAGCTGTGGAGGAGATATATCGATGATATTATCATTGTGTGGGAGGGTTCTGAGGAATCTTATCTTGAATTTGTTGATCAACTTAATGCGAATGACTGTAACTTAAAATTTAGTGGTGTTAACAGCTCAGCTAGCATAAATTTCCTTGATCTGGAGATATATATTGAATCCAATACTGTTCAAACAAAAACATATTTCAAGGCAACAAATGTTAACTCTTACCTTGACCCTTTTAGCTGTCATGATAAAAGATGGGTCCAAAACATCCCCTTTAACCAGTTTCTTAGATTGAAGAGAAATAATTCTAAAATTGAGGAATTTGATAAACAATCGCAGTTCCTAAAAAAAAAGGTTTCTTGACAAGAATTATAATGAGGAACTGATAGATTCCTCAATAAAGAAACTGGAAAAAATACCGAGGAAATCACTGACACAATATAAGAAAAACAAGAAGGATAAAGGCAAAAATACAAAAATTCCTGCCTTTATAACTCAGTTCAGTGACATGCATTATGGGGTTAGAAAAATCCTAAAAAAACACTGGGGAATATTGAAAATGGACCCTGTTTTGGGCCCTCAGTTAAACTCACAACCAGGGGTAGTGTTTAAACGTGCGCCAAATTTAAAAAATATGTTGGCCCCTAGCCAAATCACCAGAAAAACTGTTGTATCTGGTGACATTAAAGATCGCTTGGGCATCAAAGGCACGTACAAATGCGGAAAGTGCAAGGCATTCAATCATGTCTGTAAAGGAACAACTGTCACGTCCTGTGCCACAAAAAGGATTTATAATATCAACAGTTTCATTAATTGTCAGACTACGCATGTGGTGTATGTCTTGCAGTGTAACTGTAATTTACAGTACATTGGCAAGACAAAGCGGCCACTAAAAATGCGTATGTTAGAACATTTGAGAAACGTAAAAAACATACCTAAAACTCTGGCTAAAGGTATGCCGCTTACCCCGCTATTAAAACACTTCAAAGAGATACACAATAATGACCCCACTTGTATTACATTTAAAGGGCTTGAACATATACAAATGAACAGCAGACAAGGAAATAGAGAAAATCATTTATTGAAACGTGAACAGTATTGGATTTACGAAATGCAAACTAGACACCCTATTGGTTTTAACGAACTTATTGAACTTAAACCTTTTTTAAGATAAAATATTTGGTTTAAATGTTCAATATTCTTCTTTTTCCTCTTTTTATTAAAATGAAATTAGTCTCTCATTTTTATAGTATATGTATTAAGATTATATATATATGGAAATGTCTTTATATATATTCATTATGTGTAATTAATATATGAATTGACATTTGTGTGTGTTTTTATTTACTTTCTATACTTTGTGATGGTCCCTGGCAGTGTTGCTAATGATGTGTTGCAGTTCCCGTTTTGTATTCATTCTGGTAGACCTGTATCACGTGACTACCGCAACATGTGACACCGTTAGGGAAAGAGGTAGCATCACTTTAAGTATCTAGCTGCAATTTTAAGGGCGTTAGGTTTGGCGTCTGAGGGGGCCGTCCTCACTGACTCCCTTCCTTCTATAAATACGCGCGGATGACGCTGTACGTGACCTCCTGACGAAGCACGTGGTGCGAAACGCGTAGAGGTCACGACAGGTCATCCTGCGCGTATTTGCTGAGAGGCTGAGACGGAACCTGCCTGAGGCTCTAGTGGTGGCTGTTCCATCTTCCCTGGTGCCGCGATCCGGATCCTGTGCGGTCATCCGTGGACCCCCACCTTTGCCTTAGTGTAAGTGTTCGTCTCCCCCTGTCAGCGGTAATACAGTCCTCTATGGCGGTTTTTATCTAAATCCCCTTGGGCTGTCAGCACTTTCTTTGTTCATTTTTACATTGATTGTTTTTTGTTGTATGTGATTTATTGTCCTAAGATATTTCATGTTTAGAGACCATATGTATGGCTTTATTATCTGGGTATTTTACCTTTTGAGCTGAGGAGGGGTTGGATCCTCTCAGCTATTTATGTGTTTATTTTAATAAATTACTGATATTAATTCTATCTCTTGTGCGCTTTTGTGCATTTCTTTTTGTCTGGACACCTAACAAGCTCCTATTGAACCCCCAAAATAACCACAACATATGTATAAGCATATGAGTGTCACAGAGGAGTGCTACTGAGCATGGCAATATATATTTAAAACCAGGGACAGAACATAAAACACAGACAAGGCTCAGTTTTAGCACATCCAGTGAGACTCATACACGGTACAGTGCCTAAATATATATGTATAAATATCTAATAAGTTACTTATTAGATATTTATACATATATATTTAGGCACTGTACCGTGTATGAGTCTCACTGGATGTGCTAAAACTGAGCCTTGTCTGTGTTTTATGTTCTGTCCCTGGTTTTAAATATATATTGCCATGCTCAGTATCACTCCTCTGTGACACTCATATGCTTATATATATGTTGTGGTTATTTTGGGGGTTCAATAGGAGCTTGTTAGGTGTCCAGTATGTTTTACAATTACTGTCCAGTACTAACCTGACATGTCCATATTTTCATCCAATTCTGCGTCTCATCTTCTTGATGCTGGCCTCTGATACGGTAAGATTGTGATTTTTAGGCAGAGTGTCTTTGACCCTTAAGGCACTCTTCTCAGCATTCTCTTCACTTATTTGGTCAACCAGAAGAGTTGTCTCCCTATATGAAACAACAATACGTTACAGTAGCCCACAAGTACAGTACATACTTAATAAGTGATAATATAGTATAGCTAAATATATATAATACTGTAATATAATAGTTATATAAATATACAGCGATAACAATAATAGATAGATATAGAATAGAGTTATATAAATATACAGCGATAACAATATATATATATATATATATATATATATATATATATATATATATACAGTATAAAAAAAATATATAAAACATACAGTATATACTGTAACAGATATAATATTAACGGTACTTAATGTGTGTGTGTGTGTCAGAATGTGATTAAACTCTGTACTGTAATGAGGGGTTGTGAGTGCGTGAGTCATAATGAATAATAATGAAGTGAGTGATAATTAAGGAAAGAGGTGCAACTCACTTTCAATTAGAATTGATTATAAGAATGTCGGAATGCAATTATGATAATAGAGGAAGGAGGTGTAACACAAAACAAAATTGTACAGTACAGTTTATCTAATTATTGTTATGAAAATGATTCTGTTAAACAATTAGCCATCTAACCAATAAAAGCGCTATTGCAGTACTGCACGGTACAGAAAATATACAGTGTACAGTGTTCAAAATACTTTACAGTACTTACGCGGTAGTTACCGTTGCTGTCCTCTTGACTTTTTTGGTCTTTCCGTGTGCATGATAGCTCACGGTGGCTGCTGGTACAACGAGGCCAGAAGTACTTAACCAGCGTTTAATATCTGCAATTCATTGTCCTCTCGTGTACATCTCCTTTATTCTCATGCAGAGATCCTTAGAAATCATTTTAACAGGCATTGCTGCGTTTAGAAAGAAATACAAGCCCAAGAAGGTATATTCGATGTTTAGTCGATGTGTATTCAATGTGCAGTGAATCCGCAAAATGGATGGTGTATTTATACTTTAATGAGTCACATTAGAGTACGCCCACTTTTAACACCTGCCCCTCGTCGCCATGCATAAAAGGTGACACACATTTCATAGCCTCCCACTCGATGGTCTGTATCTGAACTTGCCCTTGTCCAGATACTGCATTGTGCCATCTGCTTCCATGGATCAACCCCGATTCTATGGATGCAAGAGCCAACTCTCTTCTGCCTGTCGTGCAGAAAAAGCGAAAGGCGGCAGCCGTTTCCAAGCCAAGGCCAAAGCGACAGGCTAAGGCTATATAAAGAAAACCTTCTGACGACTCCAAATGCTAAGGTTTTAAAGAAGCCTTATTATGTCAAGAAGAAATTCGGTGATGTACACTCAAAGCAAAACAAATGGTCACCTTCTCCATCAGCCCTCACTGCCGCTTCACACCGGAAACCCAGAGGACACCTCCTCCATCACTCCTCGCCGCCGCTGACGCTTCTCTCCTGGAAATCCACAAGCCACCTCCTTCATCACTCCATGACGACTCTGTCGCTTCTCTCCCGGAAATCCACAGGGCACTTCTCCATCACTCTTCGACGACTCTGTCGCTTCTCTCCCAGAACTACATAGGACACCTTCTCCATTACTCATTGCCGACGCTGCAGCTTCCCTCCAGCGAACCCCCATCTCATCCTCTTCAGCACCCATCCACCCAGATGTCCACAGCACCCCATGCCCAAGATCCAGCTCGTTAGACCGCATGCTGAATGGGTTAAGTGTCGATACCCCTGGGAACTCTATGCTAGTAAAGATAGATCTTCTTTTAGAGACCATGGGACCTTCAACCTTCCATCACCAAGCGCACACCCTCCATCAGAAGAATATGTGTTCCTGTATGCCGTTACATAGTTACATAGTTACATATGCCGCCGCCGTTCTCCCGGAAACCCACAGCCCATCTTCTCCACTGCTCTTCGACGACGCTGTCGCTGGTTTCCCTGAAATCCACGGGTCACTTTCTCCATTACGCTAAGACGACTCTGCCACTTCTCGCCCGGAAATCCACAGGTCGCTTTCTCCATCCCTCTTCGACAACGCTGCCGCTTCTCTCCAGGGAACCCCCATCTCATCCTCCGTAGCACCCATCCACCAGATGTCCACAGCACGCCATGCACAAGAACCAGCTCGTTAGACCGCATGCTGAATGGGTTAACTGTGGATATCCCCGGGAACTCTACTATGCTGGTAAAGATAGATCTGCTTTTAGAAACCATGCTAAATATGGATCAACGGATGCAGAAGATGGATCAACAGATGGAGAAGATGGATCGACAGATGGAGAAGATAGAGACTGACATAGCAGGGATAAATATTTTGCTCGGTGTTCATGCCCCTGTATCCCCAACGCCGGAGCATGAGGTTGGCATGAATGTGATGAATGGGACCTTCGACCGCCTTCCAACACCAAGCGCACCCCCTCCACCAGAAGAATTTGTGAACATGTATGCCGTTGAGGAGGAGGATAACGTGACAACCCCATCAAGACCACGCCAGGAGACAACACGGTGACCAAGACAGGAGGAAAGCTTCCTCCCAGACAACCTACCCTCGCCCTCCACCACAAGTACACCCGCTCCCAGAAGCACACCCGCTCCAAGAAGCACACCCGCTCCCAGAAACCCACCCACATACGCTTGCATTGAGACGGTGCCCGACATCATCTTGCACGACCTGTCTCACCCACTCAGGGAGAAGTATAGGTTTGAAAGTGGTGGTGTAGCCCAGAAACACGCCATGTACATTTTCAAGCACCACGTGCCCTATGCGTTGTACTGCGGCTGGGCCCACAATGTAAACTACGAAGGGAATCGAGCCAAAAAGGCTCTTCCCGAAAATGTAAGAACATTTAATGAAAATTGTGAGAGACTCCATAAATGGCATTTTGCGGCATACAAGGCATTGTCCCTGGAATGACGATCTGCTGGGGATCGAATTCGCTGTGTGATTGGATTCATACTGTCAATGTTTTTACTTACTGTACACCATACACCTGTAATGTTTTCACTTGCTGTAACTGTACTGCTGCTTGTTTTAAATTGTATTCTTACAGTAAATGTTTTCAGTTGCTGTACTTAATTACAAAAAAATGCTGCTTGTTTTAAATTGTATTCTTAAATTTTTTCAGTTGCTGTACTTTAATAAGAAAAAATGCTGCTTGTTTTAAATTGTACTGTATTCTTAAATGTTTTTACTTACAGTACACCATGAATGTTTTTTTACTTGCTCCACCAATAAAAAAATGCTGCTTGTTTTAAATTGTATTCTTAAATGTTCTTATATGTTTTCAGTTGCTGTACTTGAATAAAAAAAATGCTGCTTGTTTTAAATTGTAATTGTTTCATTGTGTCTCCTTTGCGTTTCAATGAGGCATGAGGCATACTGTACAGTACTGTACTGTATACTGTAGGCATGCGCATTACATCAAAACAGTATTAAAATGCATTATTAGTATTAGTATTATTAGAACACACATACTGTACTGTAATACATGTACAGAATAAATGCATACTTTTTATTTTCGGGGTTTATTATACAGTACAGTATGTAAAAAAGCATTGTATACTTTATGACAAAAACAGCATATTGTTTCAAGTTTTCTATAAAGCTCACAGTAATTCTATCCTAATCAATAAAAATGGCACTGATTCAGATTCAGCAGTGTACAAAAAGCGATATCCATCGAAATTTCCTCCATTTGCCGTTCTCAGCGTGATGACAAAGTTTATTTTCTGAGGAAGAAAAATACAAGTATCAGTGTAATGGCAGGTTCAAATTAGTCTGTCCCCTAAAGAAGTTCACGCAGTCCCCTCGGTCAGTCCCAACAATAATTTTCTCGGTGGGCATCTCTTGTTTACCTACACGCATGCGCCTAGATGTGATGAGATGCATATGCATTTCAACAAGCATCCAATGCGCATGCGCCTAGCTGTCCACCAATTGTTTAGTATCTACTGTAGAAGCTGCTCAGCCAATGATATTGCTGGACTACATTTTGGCGAATTGTGACTAAAAGAACTAAATAACCGTAAGAAAAGCGATTGATTACAGGAGAATCACTTTACTGTGCATTGATATTGATATGGTAAAAACATTATTACATATGGCAGCTGTACCCACCACAGACATTGCCATTTGGTTGGCGCCGAGCCACTGCCAGTCCCATAGTCTTGATTATACACGTAGTTGACAGGTGACAGCGGGCCTGCTTCACCTGTAGTTGACAGCTGATGAAGCTGGAAATCGCTTTGGTACATGCAAGCTTGCTGCTATCTTTACGTGAAATCCTGCTCAGGCTGCAGGTATCCAGGCGGGGGCAGATAGCAAGGGTTGCCGGTCAGCAGGTTTTCACAGATGGTCGGACCGTTATTGGAAGCCGGTGCTGGCGCTGGCGCTGACACATTGCTTGCCTGGGACTGACGATTCTTAGTTGGTTTTACCATGACCTTTAGCCTTTTGAAATCTCCATGATCAAAGATACTGGAAAAATCATGGGCAACACACCAATACCCTCCTCCTGTAACTCCGGGTGCAGGAGCAATACGAAAAAACGCGGATCGATACATAACTTTTTTTTTATCGCGCGCTTCCACCCATGAGCATCTGGTGAAAATTTGCAATAGTCATAATTTTCGATAAAATATTGATAAATTTGACCAACTGTGGCCATCTTATCATCTGTTGAACTAATTGCTGAACATATTAAATAAGCGTACGTTATGTTGGGCTTTTTGAACACAGACTGCAGTGGTGTACTCATCTCTGGACCTCTCTGGACAATGGAATAGAACACCAGACACTTTGCATTTAGTTTTTAATATGAAACGCCTAAATAGATACAGTGTTGTACAACTTCTTCAGTACCAAGGTCAATTCACAAAGGACTACTGTGGTATTTTTTAAACACCTGCAAGTCGACACATTACTGAAGCGTATGCACATACAGTACGTTAGAATTCATTACAATTCATGAATATCTGCCACCTGCCAGATACGCGAAGAACTGCAACCAATTAAAGCCGAACCATTCTCATTAAACAGATCAAGCGCGGGTGATGCCGGCATGATTGCGACATGAATACGGCATGAATGTCGCATGAACGCCGCTTGAACATGGCGAAGCGCGTGGCATTCGGAAAAAGTCACCGGAAAATATCGGAGAAGTGTTAAAATAAAAGAGGCCACGGCTGTAGGTTAGGGAAGGACTCTTTGAGATCCCTATAGAGGATCCAGAAGTTGATATGTTTGTTGACAATACACAATGCACAGCAGGTTCAGAATTTATTTGAAGCAATGTTACCTACAAGGACTCTTGCAGTAATAAAGGTTGCTGCCCATACTAACAGGGCTGACAGGCTCTCAATAGGAAGTACCTTTGCAGATGTTACAACAAAGCAAGCAGCAAGCCATCCATATGTTGAGGGATATATCATATCTGCCAACTTTATAACTTATAACCATTTATTTTTTCCAAAGGTGTCCATAAGCAGTAGTTATTGTCAAAATCACTGTGTAATCTAGAATGTTTTGCCAGGAAGTGGTGTGTTGGCAGTCGCCCCTCGTTTTTGGATGTATCCTGGGCATAGAGTTAAAGGACAGGTGATACATGGTTGCAAGTGCAGTTGCATAGGTGAGCAGGGTATACATCATATACAAGGCATTTCACATTTTTATCAGCAGAGTTACAGTGGAGTGTTTGAGATGAAAGCCAGACTGGTATTGGCTAGGGACATTTGTCTTGGTATAGATTACATTAATTGGGAAGTGAACACCTTTTGTCCATGACTTTGGATAATATTGTATTGTATTAAATGAAAAGGTTGATACCATTTGCATCAGAGGAGATGGCAGTGAGGTATGAATGAGAGCAAGTGTGTATTGGGAGAAGAGAGATTGATAAACCATAGAAAAAATCCAGCTACTACTTGCAATAGTGAGTTAATAATGATGAGTGTAGGTGCTAATGGGGCAATGTTAGAATGATAAACAATGGAGAAAAGGACCCCAGTAAAGCACTCATACACTGTGTTGAGATGATGGTCTAGATTTAAAACTAGACTTTATTAGAAACATATTAAAACAATGGGGATTAAAATAGGATTAAACTCTGTATCACAATGCTTAGTTACCTAAGGGATATGATAATCCCTAGGTAGGTACTGTCGCGGCTGAGTTTATTCTAACATTTACCCGGTCTCGGCCGCGACAGATACCGGGCGTGCGCCGAGGTGTCCCGTGCGCGCGCCGGAGCCTCGGAGGATCGGTCCTCCGATCGAGGCACCCCCCTCTCCTCTCCGGGTCCACCGGGTCCCCCGGAGCCCCCCACCGCCATCCCCCACATCGCGGGACACCAGGGCTCCCTTCGGAGAGCCCTGGGCACGCACACCGTGCGCGCACGCTCCCGATGAAGCGTGACCGCGCATCGGTGACGCGCGGCACGCCGTGGGGATTCGCCATCAAAGCTGGGAAACCTCGCGGCTTGCAGCTCTAGCCGCATTAGAATAAACTTGGTCGGTACTGTAGTCATGATTAAAGTGTTGCCTGAGTTCACTAGCCCCCAGCCACCTATGTTAGTAAAGCCTGGGGGAAAGCTAGAATAGGGGATTATAATTACTATTCTTATATGGAATGCCAATTATATACTTGTAGTGCGTTTGGTGCAGTAGTATTGAAATGACATTGCTAATGGTTGGTTGATTGCACAGCCTATGCACAGCCTATGGTTAGCAATAGAGTGTCATTTTAATCTTGATACGATAGTGCATCTATGTTGCCTTAAGGTGCCTTAAGGTGCATCTATGTTGCCTTAAGGTAAATAGCACACCCTTTCAGCTCTGGGGCAGATTATCAAGCAACTGCCACCATTTGTCTATATGGTGTTCTATTTGGTCTATCACCTGCTGCTGTCAGCAACAGGTCTTAGGCCTGGGTCCCGCTGCGCTCGTTGGCGCGGGCGGCAATGTAGCGAGTTCCCCACCAGCAGGGGAATCCTTGCGAGCCGGTCCCGGTCCCCACTGGCTGCACAGCTGACTACACGCTGTGGCGCGTCAGCCGCTAGGAGACACAAGAGAATGGTGTTTCCTAGCTTCGACGCGTCACGTGGTGTGGCTGTGAGCCAATGGGGAGGGGAGGCTGCGGGAGGAGGAGAGGCTTCGGGGAGCGGGGAGGAGTGTGGAGTGAAAGCAGCGTGAGTGCCTGTCTGTGTGTGTGTCTGAGTGCGTGCGTGCCTGTCTGTGTGTGTGTGTATGTGTGTGCCTGAGTGCGTGCCTGTGTGTGTGTGTGTGTGTGTGTGTGTGTGTGTGTGTGTGTGTGTGTGTGTGTGTGTGTGTGTGTGTGTGTGTGTGTGTATGTGTGTGTGTGTATGTGTGTGTATGAGTGCGTGAGTGCCTGCCTGTGTGTGTGTGTGTGTGTGTGTGTGTGTGTGTATGTATGTATGTATGTATGAGTGCCTGCGTGTGTGTGTTTTTTTTTACTTACCTGCAGCCCGTGGCAGCCCGTGGCAGCCCGTGGCAGCCCGTGGAGGGAGGGAGGGGGTGGGGAAGAGTAGTGGTTCCCTCCGCTCAAGCCACGCCCCCCCCTCCCTGTCAATCCTCCCACTCCCGCCCACCTCCCGCTCCGCCCCCCCACGTCATGGCCGCGCCCCCTCACATCATGGCCGCACCCCCCCCGACCCGTTTGGCCACGCCCCCCCGCTACTACTGAAGTTTCCTGTAGACCACAGATCGCGGTACAGCGAGTTGCACGCGCCGCCGGCAAGCAAGCCAGCCGTGCGGACGCGTGCAACGGGACCTTAGCCTTAGAAGTGCAGCACACTATATTATAACTATACTGTGTAATACCAACTGGAGCTTCAGGTCCTAATAATATGACCTAGAGCTACAGTTTATGTATATCCTTAGGGCAGTAATATCATACTGTTCATTTAACCTTAAGGCAACATAGATGCACTACCGTATCAAGATTAAAATGACACTCTATTGCTAACCATAGGCTGTGCAATCAACCAACCATTAGCAGTGTCATTTCAATACTACTGCACCAAACGCACTACAAGTATATAATTGGCATTCCATATAAGAATAGTAAATATAATCCCTCATTCTAGCTTTCCCCCAGGCTTCCCTAACATAGGTGGCTGGGGTCTAGTGAACTCAAGCAACACTTTAATCATGACTACCTACCTAGGGATTATCATATCCCTTAGGTAACTAAGCATAGTGATACAGAGTTTAATCCTATTTTAATCCCCATTGTTTTAATATGTTTCTAATAAAGTCTAGTTTTAAAGCTACACGATCATCTCAACAGTGTATGAGAGAAGAGAGATTGGCCTGTAGTTTGAGACATTGTTTTTGTCCCCACTTTTGAAGATTGGGACAACTCTGACAGTTTTACAGGTCTTAGGGAAATGGCCTGCAGACAGGATAGAGTTGATTATGGAAGCAATTGGTGTGGCAATGGCTGAGGCACCAAGTTTTAAGAACTTGGATTGTAGCAAAGTCAAGTCCACATTGGTTGCTTAGTTTTAAATTTGAGGAGCGTTAATAGGGGATACCTCTGTTTATATGCGGATGTTAAGACAGCAGTAAACACAAATGGATACAAGAATTTATTCCTAGGTATAAATTATCTCCCTATGAGACACATTTGGGATGACTTATGACTACCAGTAGTTCAAAGGAACGAATTAAGGACCATGTTATTGGTAATAAAACAATTAGTAAGTACAGTATTGTATGCAACTAATACATTTTTTGAGTCTCTCAAGGCACAGGCCAAAGTTGAAAGTGCACCTACACGAGACGGGTTAATGGTCAAGCATTTTCTACGCAAGCACGCTCTTCATCCAAGATGACAAGGCCATATAAAGGACTACTCACCACCAACACTGCAGTAAATGTTTGCTTAATTATCATCATGGATACACATCACACACATCAAAATAGTGCCACGGCACAAACAGCTAATAAAGACAAAGCACCTGCAAATTAGTGTTTTGAAGGGCATAATACTCCCTGACCACTAATCATCGAGAGAGAAAGCTCACAGGCAAAAGTCCAGGCCTCAACACACGAACTTTGAACTTCTTACCTTTTTACAGGTTTTTATTATTTTTCAGTTACAATGTATGCTTCATTGGGTTTGTGTAAGTGGCGTCCCATAAGGATGACAAAATAGTAGAATGTATTATTTGCTTAACTCTGTTTATTTTGTTTGGATTTATAGAATCTCCCTGCAGAATGATATCCCGGTGGGAAGATGTTTTATCTGTCAAGCACACGGTTATGTTAATTTCCGACAGGTAGACTCGGAAACAGGAGAGATACACCCAATACACAAGAGTTAAAAAGTAGTCTATGGGAAGAATAAGTTTCGGGGAACTTATTCCCAAATGTAGGAGTTGGGTTACTGTATGACAGATTAGGTATCCTCAATCATACAACCATAGCCATTTATTCACTTAACCAAGAATAGGTTTAGTTCAGACTAATGGCCCTACAGAATGGAATAGCTCTAGACTATATTTTATCCTCAAAGGGAGGTGTATGTATGCGCCCTAGTTTAAGAGCAATGTTGTGTATTTATCCAGGATACAGGAACCATTGGGACTTGGTGGTTGGATTGGTTTGCTTGGAGCGAAGCTAGCGAATGTTTTTGTATGTGTGTCTGTCCTACTCATTACTCTCTATGTATGTGTTATGTGCAGTAAAATTTTATCCAGAAGTGCATTGCACCCCCACCAACGCTATGCCTCTTTTCGGTGATGAAGATGTCGGCAGTCCCCCAGAAGAGCAGACCGAAGAAGAAGTCAACTGGGCCGATATAATGGCTGGAAAGGAATGAAGTCATGCACGATTGCACATCTTGGTCCAGCAGGACTATGAAATGGTTAACTGTTCTTTAATTTGACTGTCTCTTAAGGCTAAGAGGGGACTGAAGATTGGATATGAGGAAGGTGGGAGGTCACCAAGGGGCATGAGTCAACTACAAGGAAAGGATCACGTCAGCCATTTTGTCTGTTTTGCCATTCTGAGTAAAGGCAGTATGAAAGATGCGTGCAAGAAGGATATTTGTGCAGTCGTTCCTAGCAGAAATTAGCCCCCACCAATACTCACAAATAGCTGACCCTTAAATTATGTGATGTACTGCACCGACACACTTTATTCGAGCAAATACCCAGTATGTACCTGGCAGATACCTGGAATGCGCCGCTCCTCACCTCTGACAAGCCCCGTTGCGTTTGCCTTCCCAGCCTGGGTTCATGCCTGGCTGACGGGCGGCTGATCTGTTAAATGATAATGATTAGGATTTAATAGGCTGCAATGCTTCGCGTGTCTACCAGATGGCATAAATTCATGAATTGTAATGCAGTATATATATATATACTGTGCAGTATTGCAGCCAGCGGGAATAAAATGCTTCAATCCCTGCTTGGAAAATACCTCAATGCACTCGGGCAGAAAACAGTCACAAACCTCAATACACCCGGGTATACCCGAATTCGTGGGACTAGCCGAGCTCGAATAAAGTGTGTCGCCAGTGTATTGAGACGTAGGGCATTTCCCTTATCTGCAGAAATGTTTAATATTATATATATATGACTCTACTGGTCAATACAATGCGCTAGTCATAGAGAAGAATACCAATTAAGGGTATTGTTCTTTTAGAGAACAAAAGGAGGGGTATTGTTAGGGACAGTAAAGAAGGCCAGAATCTGCATTAGTGATAAACCCTCCATTTTGTCTGCAATTGCTAGCGAAAATATATTTTCTCATGTAGTCAGCTTTTGCTAAAATCTCATGTAGTCAGCTTTTTACTGTTTAATCTGTAGTAGGAGGCACATTCTCTGGGAAGACGAAACACCCCACATAGCTGCCATGGAAACCAAGGTTGTAGATAACGTAGGCAGTGAGAAAGTTACAGTGCCTGTCCCTGGGAGATTTACGCCCCAATATCACTCCACTAACATGTCTTGCCCCTAAATCACGCCTGTAACCTAAGTTACGCCTCTAACCAATGTTTTCTTTGTTCTGTATAAATATCTTTACCTTATGCTTAATAAACTGAGATAAAGGATTTGAAACACTGCATGTGTATAGTTTCATTCATTTCCCGGGCCTGTACGTTCCACTAGATCGAGATCAACAGTGCCAGGTTGTGGTTCCAAAGCTTCCCGGGAAGTCTGCAGGGTGCAGTGCTGTGAGGGTGTATCCAGTCACAAAGGCCTCCAGCCCTTTTGCAATTGGCAGGGCAAATTCTTTCAGGTATTAGCCTCAAGGATGGGGGGTTAAGCTTCCCGGGTGGGTAGTGGGCAAGGGTGGGTTAACTCCTTAATTACTAAAGCGGTTATTAACCGCTAAGGTGATTAATGGGTTAGGGGACATTAGATTGTCTTTTTTTATTCTCCTGTATTGTTTGTAGCAACGGAGAACATGGACGGGATTAGGATGAGGACGGCCTTCATCGTGGAAGCCTGACAGATGTGAGTGGAAGATTTATTTACTTTATTAATGCTGCTTATTGTATTTTAAATGGGCAAATGCACTATTATCCATATGTTCTTAACAAAAACGATATTTGATGTATGTTAGAGGGTGAGATAGAGCGGCCTTGTTGATATGGTCAGAGAAGAGCTTACACACCACTTTCTTGCGATGAAAAGTGCTTTATTTCCCTTACCAGGGAAGCAGGTTGTAGTTGCACAGAGAATTAAGCAATGAAAGTAAATGGCATAAGTCTGCAAACAAAAACAATAGTCCTTAGTTCCAGGCACACAGCAAGGAGTTCAGGCTCTCCCCTCAGACAGGCTCTGCAACCTTATTCCTCACAGGTTCAGAGGCAAAATGACAGCCTGGAACAAATCTGCTGTCTTCCTTTTAAACCTCCCATTTCCAATCAGCTAGGAAACCTGCCAGCTAGGGTGTGGTTCTTTTGGTCTGCTAAAGTAAGAGAGTTTAACCTCTTGTATACTCCCTCATAGGGGGTATAGGGGTTGTTGGGGAACAGGAGGTGGGTGGTTGCGGTAAGCGAGTCTTGAGGCCTCAGCGTTTGTTGCAGCTACCATCTGCTGTACCAGCTGCTGTTGAGCCTGTGTCTGGTGAGCTGTTACAGTACCGACACACTTTATTGCAGTGTGGTCGGTACCGCAAGCCGGGATATTTCCCGGCTTGCTTGTGGCTGCCCCTCGGCGTGCCGCGCGTCATAGACGCGTGGTCACGCGTCTTCGGGAGCCTGCGCCCCCTGCACGCGCGTGCAGGCTCCCCGAGGGAGCCCTGGTGTCCCGCGATCTGCGGGACGGCGGCAGGGGGCTCCGGGGGACCCGGCGGACCCGGTAGCGGTAGGGAGAGCGCCCCGATCGGAGGGCGCTCTTCCGCTGCTTCGGCGCGCGCCCGTCACACTCGGGCGCGCGCCAGGCTACTGCTGCGGCCAAGAACGGGCAAATGCTCGAATAAACTTGGCCGCAGCAGTAGCTGTAGGAAAAACTGCTGCAGTGCTGCCTGGTTTTCATCCTCTCACTGCTGTTGGGTGGCCTGTTGTTGCTGCAGTTGGGTAGCCTGCTTTTGCTGCAGTATCTGGAACTGCTGTTGCTGTGCAGCCCTGTTTCAGCCTCTCGCTGCTGCTGGGCAACCTGGTTTTCATCCTCAAGGATAGAAATCAGGCTCCAGGCACTCCAAAACTATCCAATTCTCTGAAAAAATATTTATTGCAGCAGACAATTAAATACCTCCCACGCGTTTCAACCAACAATTGGTCTTTCCTTGAGAAAGACCAGTTGTTGGTTGAAACGCATGGGAGGTATTTTAATGTTCACCTTTGTATGTTGCAATAAATATTTTTTCATCTTTACTCATCTCTGGGACCACAGTTTTTTCTTTACACTCAGAAGAGAATTGGATTGTTTTGGAGTGCCTGGAGCCTGTTTCTATCCTGCTTGCATTTGGCCTCTGGGGGCACCCTTACTGGAGGAGGAGAAGGAGGAGTTTACACTGTGGAAGTGCAGTGCAACCTGACTGACTGTGAAGGAGGACAGATACTCAATATGGAGCCTGTGTGAATCAGCAAGAGGTGATTTCCCTGTTGTTCAGCCCATGAGTGAGAAACCTTTCTGTCAGGACTGCTTCATTTCATTCCTGTGAGGGAGGAGGACATCAGAGGGTACATCCAGCGGGGTAAGAGGTTACTCATTGCCTTGCTTTTTCTCCCACCCCACCTCCTCTCCCCGGACATTACCGCTATTTGTTTACACCCGCCCCCCCCCTCTCGATCTTCAAGGATTCTACAGAGTGTTTCTATCCACCTGCCTTTGAGCGCATGGCAGCATCTTTTTTGTTTGGTTTTCATCCTCATGCTGCTGTTGGGCGGCCTGTTGATGTTGCTGCTGTGCCGCCTGTTGTTGTAGTATTAGCTGTAATTGCTGCTGTTGCTCAGCCCATTGTGTGGCCTGATTTTCCACCAGATACTGTAACAATTTTTCCATCTCCATTTTAAAAACTTCAGGTGTGTTCTATATATTGACCAGATGAGGCGCTCATCCCACTTCTGCGAACATATGTGATGGAGCGGACTTTTCGGTATGGTCAGAGAAGAGCTTACACACATCTTTCTTGCGATGAAAAGTTCCGGTTTTCCATTAAAGCAATGAAAGTAAATGGCATAAGTCTGCAAACAAAAACAATAGTCCTTAGTTCCAGGCACACAACAGGGAGTTCAGGCTCTCCCCTCAGCCAGGCTCTCCCCTCAGACAGGCTCTCTGCAACCTGTTTCCTCACAGGTTCAGAAGCAAAATGACAGCCTGGAAGAAATATGCTGTCTTCCTTTTAAACCTCCCCTTTCCAATCAGCTAGGAAACCTGCCAGCTAGGGTGTGGTTCTTTTGGTCTGCGAAAGTGAGAGTGTTTAACCTCTTGTATACTCTCTCACAGGGGTATAGGGGTTGTTGGGGGCACTGGGGGTGGGTGGTGTATTAGATATTGTAATGGTTTATTGGGGGGCTAGGAGGTGGGAAGTGGGGATGCTGTGTATTGTTTTTATTGTGGGTAGTGGGGGTGGGTGAAGTGGGTATTAGCCCCAAGGATGGGTGGTTAGGCCTTGCGGGTGGGTAGCTGGAGGGATTAACCCCTTCATTACCTTAGCGGTATTAACCAAGGATGGAGACTTTGCTCTGTATGCCAACTTCAAGGTCATTAATAAATAAGTTAAAAATCAGGGGTCCCTGTTCCGATATCTGAGGTACTCCACTCAAAACTTTAGCCCAACCTGAAAAAGTTCCATTCATGGCAACTCTCTGTTGTCTGTCCTTCGACCAGTTTTCAATCCAGGAGCAAATATTTGTACTGAGTCCAATTTGCTTTATTTTGTACACTCTTTGGAACTGTATCAAAAAGCCTTTGCAAAATCTAAGTAGACCACATCAACTTCATTACCCTGGTCTAAATTCCAACTTACCTCCTCAAAGAAACAAATAAGGTTAGTTTGGCATGACCTACAGCTGCGCCAGCCTTTAATCTGAATACCGGGTCATGATGAGCTGTTTTCCAACCATATAGAAAATGACTCGGGTTTCTATCGGTTTTCTATCGTGTGCAGAATCCATTTATCGGGCGGCGAAAATTGCATTTTAGCGTTGTCTGCAATACCATCTAGAAACTCAAGTGGGCGATCGCGAGCTGTTGTCTTAAAAGTCTAAAAGCAATTCAACCTACAGTACACAGTACAGCCATACTGTTCTGCAAGTCAGTGTGTGTATAATTAAATTGTAATTTGAAGATTTATATTTGAAACAGAGATTAATGTTACGAGTTCATACTGTATACAGTAGTCTGAAGCTCCTTAGCCATACACATAAAATACACTGGCGACCAACTTTATTCTTACTTGGCTAGCTACGCGAATTTCAGAGGACCCAGGTGATGTGCGGTTTTGTGTCGTTTTCTCCCGGGGTATATAGCGTTATATTCGCGGCTGTGATTTAAGCATTTTATTCCCGCTGGCTGCAATACTGCAATGCCGTGTAAAAACGCATGGGGGCGTTTGCGAGCTGTTGTCTTTAAAGCCGTCCCCTATAACCCCTAACATACAGTACTGTACATTTTTATTCATAGTGTACATGTACAGGGGGTCTCCGGAGCTGAACCGCGTTGGTTTCAGGTCGGGGGACCCCCTGCTCCCCGAGATACAGCCCCCTTTATGAGGTGCCGGTATCCCTCTGCGTTTAAAGGGCCCGATCACGTGACCGCGGCCTGTAACCCAAGCAGAGGGATACCGGCACCCCATAAAGGGGCCTGTATCTCGGGGAGCAGGGGGTCCCCGTACCTGAAACCAACGCTGATCAGCTCCGGAGACCCTCTGCACATGTACAGTATAAATAAAAAACATATATAAATAAACACTCGTTCCTTACCTTAGCGGCTATGTGCTATGGTAATGAAGCAGCATTTCTCTATTTTAATAATATTGTACAGTGAGCAGGGGGTTCCCTGAGCCAGAAATTAATGCTCATGGACCCTCTGCTCCTGCACAATATTATTAAAAATACAGAAATGCTGCTTCATTACCTTAGCTGATAGCCGCTAAGGCAATGAAGGCAGAATAGCATGTTTATTGGGGACATTTGATTTGCCCCCAATAAACATTGCAATAAACAACATACAGTACACCCCCTGTGTATTTAAAATACATAAACAATAAATACATGACATACAGTACCGACACACTTTATTCTCGCTCGGCTAGTCCCGCGAATTCGGGTATACCCGGGTGTATTCAGGTTTCTGATCGTTTTCTGCCGGAGTGCATTGCGTTATTTTCCAGGCAGGGATTTAAGCATTTTATTCCGGCTGGTTGCAATACTGCAATATCGTGTAAATACACATGGGGGCGCTTGCGAGCTGTTCTCTTTGAAGCCCTCCCCTATAATGAATTGTAATGCAGTATATATACTGTATATATATATACTGTATAACAACAACCCCTATAAGCCCTAACATACAGTACTGTACACATACAGTACTGTATATGCACATACATACACTGGCGACACACTTTATTCGAGCTCGGCTAGTCCCACGAATTCGGGTATACCCGGGTGTATTGAGGTTTGTGACTGTTTTCTGCCCGAGTGCATTGAGGTATTTTCCAAGCATGGATTGAAGCATTTTATTCCCGCTGGCTGCAATACTGCACAGTATATATATACATACTGCATTACAATTCATGAATTTATGCCATCTGGTAGACACGAGAAGCATTTCAGCCTATTAAATCCTAATCATTATCATTTAACAGATCAGCCGCCCGTCAGCCAGGCATGAACCCAGGCTGGGAAGGCAAACGCAACGAGGCTTGTCAGAGGTGAGGAGCGGCGCATTCCAGGTATCTGCCAGGTACATACTGGGTATTTGCTCGAATAAAGTGTGTCGGTGCAGTAAATGATACTACTGTATGGGCGGCGGGGGCGAGATGTGTTTGCAGCAGAGAGAGATCCGCTGCTCTCTCTCTGCGCAAACATCGGCACATTAAAAATTATTTTAAATACATTTTTATTGAAAGTGTAGATGTGCAGGGGGTCTCCGGAGCTGAACCGCGTTGGTTTCAGGTCTGGGGACCCCCTGCTCCCCGAGATACAGCCCCCTTTATGAGGTGCCGGTATCCCTCTGCTTGGTTTAAAGGGCCCGACCACGTGATCGCGGCCTGTAAACCAAGCAGAGCCGAGGGATACCGGCACCCCCTAAAGGGGCCTGTATCTCGGGGAGCAGGGGGTCCCCAGACCTGAAACCAGTGCGGTTCTGCTCTGGAGACCCTCTGCACATGTACAGTATCAATAAAACACATACAGTATACAGTATAAATAAACACTCGTTCTTTACCTTAGCGGCTATGCGCTATGGTAAAGAAGCAGCATTTCTGTATTTTAATAATATTGTACAGTGAGCAGGGGGTTCCCTGAGCCAGAAATTATTGCTCAGGGACCCCCCCTGCTCCTGCTCAATATTATTAAAAATACAGAAATGCTGCTTCATTACCATAGCGGATAGCCGCTAAGGCAATGAAGGGGTTAACCCACCGTGCCTGCTTTATTGTGCGTAGTGGGGATGTGTGAGGGGGGTATTTGGCCCTTGGTGTGAGTTTAGGACTTGCGGGGGGGTTGCGGGTGCACTTAACCCCTTCACGACCGTAGCAGTTAATACCGCTACGGTCATGAAGGGGTTAAGCCCTCCCGCTACCCCCCGCAAGCCATAAATAAGCACCGTTGGGGCTAATACCCCATTCACCCACCCCCGCTACCCACAATAAAAAAAATACACACACACAGCAGCCGCCAAAAAATAAATAAATAACTCTAAATAAATAAATAAATAAATGACAATTAATACATTTGAAATACATTTTTATTGATAGTGTACATGTGCAGGGGGTCTCCGGAGCTGAACCGCGTTGGTTTCAGGTCTGGCGACCCCCTGCTCCCCGAGATACAGCCCCCTTTAGGTGGTGCCGGTATCCCTCTGCTTGGTTTAAAGTGCCCGACCACGTGATCGCGGCCTGTAAACCAAGCAGTGCAGAGGGATACCGGCACCCCCTAAAGGGGCCTGTATCTTGGGGAGCAGGGGATCCCCAGACCTGAAACCAGTGCGGTTCTGCTCTGGAGACCCTCTGCACATGTACAGTATCAATAAAACACATACAGTATACAGTATAAATAAACACTCGTTCTTTACCTTAGCGGCTATGCGCTATGGTAAAGAAGCAGCATTTCTGTATTTTAATAATATTGTACAGTGAGCAGGGGGTTCACTGAGCCAGAAATTAATGCTCAGGGACCCCCCCTGCTCCTGCTCAATATTATTAAAAATACAGAAATGCTGCTTCATTACCATAGCGGATAGCCGCTAAGGCAATGAAGGGGTTAACCCACCGTGCCCGCTTTATTGTGCATAGTGGGGATGGGTGAGGGGGGTATTTGGCCCTTGGTGTGAGTTTAGGACTTGCGGGGGGGTTGCGGGTGCACTTAACCCCTTCACGACCGTAGCAGTTAATACCGCTACGGTCATGAAGGGGTTAAGCCCTCCCGTTACCCCCCCGCAAGCCCTAAACAAGCACCGTTGGGGCTAATACACCATTCACCAACCCCGCTACCCACAATAAAAAAAATACACACACACACAGCAGCCGCCAAAAAATAAATAAATAAATCTAAATAAATAAATGACAATAAATACATTTGAAATACATTTTTATTGATAGTGTACATGTGCAGGGGGTCTCCGGAGCTGAACCGCGTTGGTTTCAGGTCTGGGGACCCCCTGCTCCCCGAGATACAGCCCCCTTTAGGGGGTGCCGGTATCCCTCTGCTTGGTTTAAAGGGCCCGACCACGTGATCGCGGCCTGTAAACCAAGCAGAGCAGAGGGATACCAGCACCCCCTAAAGGGGCCTGTATCTCGGGGAGCAGGGGGTCCCCAGACCTGAAACCAGTGCGGTTCTGCTCTGGAGACCCTCTGCACATCTACACTATCAATAAAAATGTATTTTAAATGTATTTATTTATATTCATTTATTTATTTATTTATTTAGATTTATTTATTAATTGTGCTGCTGCTGCAAGTCCTAAACTCACACCAAGGGCCAAACACCCCCCTCACCCCCAATAAAAAAAATTCACGCACAGCAGCCCCACAATTAATAAATAAATCTAAATAAATAAATAAATACATGAAGAGAAATAAATATATACTGTATATATATACTGGATATATATACAGTATATATATCATAACAATCCCTATACATATACAGTATATACTGTGTTTATATATACACTGTATACACACATATATATATATATATATATATATATATATATATATATATATATATATATATAGATATATAGATATATAGATATATAGATATATACAGTATACAGTATATATACACACATGATGAACCAATATACAAATACATGTAGAATGGTTATCAAAATCAAACTGTCCTACAGATAACGCTTCTCTATACAGACAATAATTATAATCCATTTAATAATCCTAACTGATTTTACAATATAAAACATAACATTCCAATCCACACAGTACATTGCATTTACATTGTATAAATGATGCATAAAATCTATGCACCATATACATTCTGCAAATGAATGTTAACAATATAATTGCAAGCTACTTTACCAGTAAATACAAACACTTCCAAACAAGTCAACTATTTTAACCAATCAAGTAAACAAAAATCAATATATACTGTAAGTACCAACCAGAAAACACAATTTAAAACCAAAGCTAACTCTTACAATACCAAGGATTACATCTACACTGGCGACACACTTTATTCGAGCTTGGCTAGTCCCACGAATTCGGGTATACCCGGGTGTATTGAGGTTTGTGACTGTTTTCTGCCCGAGTACATTGAGTTATTTTTCAGGCAGGGATTGAAGCATTTTATTCCCGCTGGCTGCAATACTGCACAGTATATATATATACACTGCATTACAATTCATGAATTTATGCCATCTGGTAGACACCCGAAGCATTGCAGCCTATTAAATCCTAATCATCCTCATTTAACAGATCAGCCGCCCATCAGCCAGGCATGAACCCAGGCTGGGAAGGCAAATGCAACGGGGCTTGTCAGAGGTGAGGAGCGGCGCATTCCAGGTATCTGCCAGGTACATACCGGGTATTTGCTCGAATAAAGTGTGTCGGTGCAGTATCTAATTGTAAAATCCTTATACATTATACACAGCATTGCAATGTACATGATGAACAATACAGTACATTCCCTGTATCTCCCTGCCTTCAGTGTAATCTGTTTAAAGCCCCCTCCCCCCTAATGTTTCTGTTAAACAGATTACACTGAAGGCAGAAAGATGTAAAGGCCTAAAGCCCCCTCCCCCCTAATGTTTCTGTTAAACAGATTACACTGACGGGAGAGAGATGTAAAGGCCTAAAGCCCCCTCCCCCCTAATGTTTCTGTTAAACTGATTACACTGAAGGGAGAGAGATTTTACAGAAACACACATTAGGGTGGAGGGGTCTTTAAACAGATTACACTGAAGGCAGAGAGATGTTTTTGTTACCAGTAAATCTCCCTCCCTGCTGTCAGTGCAGTGTATGTAAATGTGGGGAGGGCGGGGGGCCCAATGTGCATACTGTGAGGTCTAACCACCCTTACCCCCTACCCACATACTGTTACCCCCCCCATCCTGGCCATGGCCCCTCCGCTTCTGCAAAAATGACACAAAAATTAAAACATACAAAGTAATGTCCCCTAACCCCTTAATCACCATAGCGGTTATTAACCGCTACAGTCATGAAGGGGTTAACCCACCCTCACCCACCACTCGGGATGCCTACATACCCTCCCACACTAACCCCCCCCCGTGAGGCCTAACCACCCAGTCAGTACCCACAAGGGAGGCCTACCCACATACCGTTGGGGAAACACCCCACCCCCAGTACCCACAATAAAAACAGTACAATGACACACAATAAACAGCATTATATTTATTAAATACATTACCCACCCCCTGTGCCCCCCCATAAATACAAGATTTATCCTTTTACATACAGGGTTCATAACGCAGCCCCACGCTAGTCCCCGGTGGGCTGGCAGGGCACCTGGACAGACCTACAGTTTACCAGCAGCCCTTTTTATACAGGTTCTGGAGGCCTGCTGGTGGATACTGCCAGCACCATGGCACCCAGGTGGTCTCCTTGGGTCACCGTGGGCCACAATTGGGTCTCCACGGTAGGCCCAAGGATGTCTGGGAGCCCCGGGTCAAACCCACAGGTGTCTGCGGGGCCTCGGGTGGTTCCCTCGGGGGTCTGGGGAACTCACGGGTGCTCACTACGGGTCCGCGGTGCCCCCACAGAAGTGGGACCACACATCATCATCCCCACACCTATGGGTCGGCGGTGCCCCCATAGAAGTGGGACCACACATCGTCATCCCCGCAGACTACGGGTCCGCGGTGCCCCCACAGAAGTGGGACCACACATCATCATCCCCGCATGTGTCACCCGTGGAACCACCAGCCTGATACCCTTGGGATACCCGAGGATACCCACAGGTGGTCTCCAGAGGCCCCACGCAAAACCACCGAATCAAACCCTGAATGTAAAAAAAATAAACCTGGCCTATACATTCAATACATACACCCTCCACCCCAACACCTACAGTACAATAATGTGCAAAATAACTATTATCCAGATATGGATAATAGATTAATTGCCCATTATTAAAAACATTAACTAGCATATACAAATAAATAAAGTACTACTGACCTCATCAATACGAAGTGTCCGTTGCCAGCAAAATCCTTGTCTTGTCCACAACATACATAGCAAATACAAAGCCAATACATTGCAATTACATTCAGATATCAATTAACCCCTTAAACACCTTATCAGATAATAACCGCAAAGGTAATTAAGGGGTTAAGCCACACAGGACCGATACCCACCCTTCACCCATGAATTTGTACTGTGGCTTCATCATGCAACTATATATATATACTGTATATATATACAGAGAGACAGAGAGAAAGAGAGAGAGATATATACAGTATATATATATATATACACACGTTATATACACACCCATGATAAACCAATATACAGTACAAATAAATGTAGAAGGGTTATCAAAAGCATACTGCCCTACAACCAAGTAAACAAAAATCAAAAGCCAATACATTGCAATTACATTCAGATATCAATTAACCCCTTAAACACCTTATCAGATAATAACCGCAAAGGTGATTAAGGGGTTAAGCCACACAGGCCCGATACCCACCCTCACCCATGAATTTGTACTGTGGCTTCATCATGCAACTATATATATATACTGTATATATATACAGAGAGACAGAGAGAAAGAGAGAGAGAGAGATATATACAGTATATATATATATAATATATATATATATACACACGTTATATACACACCCATGATAAACCAATATACAGTACAAATAAATGTAGAAGGGTTATCAAAAGCACTGTCCTACAACCAAACACTTCTCCATACATACACACTAAATTAAAATCAATTTCCTTTAATATTCATAACTGATCTCTCAATCTAAATCATCACTAAACCTCTGAAAAGCCATTTAAACAACTTACATTCCAATATAAATTATGCCTAAATATCTATGCACCATATACATTCTGCAAATTAATCAACCAAGTAAACAAAACTCAATTAGCAATCATTATTTACATCCCTAAACAATTCACACTAGATCCCGAACAATAAAACCATTGACAAATGCACGCCTAGAGCAGAACAATTAAGCCTTTGAAAAAATATAAGTACCGACAAAAATACAACCTTTACAAACCAAGCCTATCCCTGACCTTCCTCAAACACACAATACAATAGCAAGGAATACATCTATCTAATTTTAAAATATATATATATACAGAGATACTATATATATATATATATATATATATATATATATATATATATATATATATATATATATATATATATATATATATATATATATATATATATATATATATACACACGATGAACCAATATACAAATAAATGTAGAAGGGTTATCAAAACTATACTGTCCTACAACCAAACACTTCTCCATATAGACACTAAATTAAAATCAATTTCCTTTAATAATCCTAACTGATCTCACAATCTATATCATCACAAGCCAATGAAACACCTCACATTCCAATATAAATGATGCATAAAATCTATGCACCATATACATTCTGCAAATGAATCAACCAAGTAAACAAAAATCAATTAGCAATCATTATTTACATCCCTAAACAATTCACACTCCATCCTGAACAATGAAACAATTAACTAATTCACGCCTGGAGCAGAACAATTTAGCCTGTGAAAAAATATAAGTACCAACCAAAATCCAACCTTTAAAACCAAGGCTATCGCTGACCTCCCTCAAACGCGGGGTCACGGACTACAGACCTCATATCCGGATACACTAACATTGTGGAGGACTTCCGGGTCACATTGTGGTGAGCTTTTTCCTGTATCCCCTGCTGGATGTCGGTTCAGCAGAGCTGAGAAAACCCAGACAGAGAGAGGGCGCGCCATCCAAGGCACAACGTGGGCGGTTGGCGAATGAGTATACTCATTATATGCATTTATTTATCCTGTGTTTGTGAGTTCGCATTTGTTGGTTTTATTCATATTCATTTTTATTAAATTGTATTTTTTCATGCTGCACTAGGATCGGGCGCTTTCTTTTCTTGTTGTTCACAGATTTCTGGGAGTTCGTTGGTCCTTGATGAGAGCAGCCAGATCCTAGCATGGACCCTTGGTTTGGTTGATATATTTTTACATTTTTCACATTTTTTATTTTTATTTTTATTTTTATCTTTGACACACTTAGTGTCATTTTTTCTGTATTTTTCCATTCATCATTCATTTAGTATCATTCAGGAGGGATTCATTAGTGCAGTAGTCATAACTACCAACACATGCCATTTTATTATTTTTGTATTGTTCACTGGCATATATTTGTGTTTACAGCAGCTTTTTAAACATTGGCACTCAGCATTTTATTATAACATATTGCATGTATTTTTATTAGTGTGAGTCAATCATCCATAATACTGTTGCATTCACTTTTGCCATTCACCTTTGCTATATCCATTTAATACAATCATTTGGTAATTAGTCTGATTTTACACCTGAGGAGCGCAGTCTATTCTTTGTTTGTTATATTGTGTGTCATCAACGCCTTTAGACAGCAGCACTTCAGGTGTCACTCAGAACATAAACACTTTCAAAATGATGTTAAGCAGTAAGGAAAGATTGGCAAGAAGGCAACAGTATATGGTTACCACTGAGATTAATCTCATAGAAGACATGGAAGATGATAACAATGATGTCATTAAAGTAGATTTAAAAGCCAAATTCTATGGGCTAGAGAAATTGGCTAAAGAAGAAATGAAGCATTGGCTTGATTTATTAGCTTTACAAAAGTATTTGGACAAAAAATTGGTTCCAAGAGGCTTGAGAATCTTAAAGAAACCTACCTTTGAAACCAGTAAGGAATTCTCAGCCAATTGGAACCAAACCTTAGAGAATTGTTCATTTGCATTAATTAGGCTCCTCATTTCCTATCGTGAAGATAAACTTATAAGTTTAGAAAAAGAGATTGAGGAATTACAAGAATCAATTACTCCCTTCATTGATAGTGATGAATTCAAAGAACTAGACGATTTGGTCTCAATGAGGGTTCTTAAATATGAGGAGGATGTCCTGGAAAGGAAAGACAACAAATTTGAGAGGGATGTTGTAGATTATGCTACAGATAGGGTAAGAAACTGGAAAAGGAATAAAAGAGAAAGTTCTTACCATCACACTCCACACAAAAATGGGCGTAAATCTAGTAGAAAAAGGGAAGATAGCAAAGAACCCACTCATACACATAGAGAGAAACCTAAAGTGTTCAAACATTTTTCCAAAACCAATCATAAAGAGAGAAGAGGACGTAGTGGGTCCAATACAAAATCTCCCCAGCCCATATCTGTAATTAATAGATTTGAAATATTGGAAGATAAACAGGAACCAAGGCATTCAGAAATTGATAATAAAAAGGCCACATGTGGTACTATACCAAAGACACAAAATAAGGATATAGCTAAACCATCATGTAGCAAAGACAAAAAATCTGGTTCTCATACAGCTTCTTTTTTAGAGATGGTGAGTCAACAAGAGGCATTAGAGAAAAAAGAAAAAACATATCCTCTTTGGAGCCACATACCGCCATCGACAACACCACGCAGAAAACGAGATATCGAGGAAGAAGAGGAGGGAAACAACAGCAAAGAAAGGAGACAAGCAGACTGAGACTTTTGACGCCAGAGAGTCACGGTATTTTCAATCTGTCCAGTTTTGTATTATCGGCACATCATGTGTCTCTACTGGCCAAGGGATTATCATTTGCACCTAGCAGCACACCAAATAAGTTTGATTTATTTGTCGATCTGAATAGATATATCAGAAAGGTCACTCTCATGAGACATTTTGCTATTAAAAGCAAAGAAAAAGAAGTGGTATTTAACACACAGGAATTAAATTGCATAAGAGCCATGGCATCTCAGATATCCATGCAGTCACAACATCTGGTGGAACAAACATCAACCAATATAAACCCAGAAGTCACGGACACACAAACTGAGTTAGATTTCAATCTATTTACTCAACATTCCGCATATATTCCAGATACACTGTCGGTCTCTGCAATTGAAGAGTCCATGGTAGAAACTGTTCCTCAGATCTTACATTCCCCCTTTGTCTCAAGATCCACCTTTTTTCCTTATTTGTCTAAAGGAGGATTCATAGACACATTTTACACTCTAGTCTTACGTGACTTTGAAACACTCTGTGAAGATACACCTACATTAAAACGTAAAAATCTACATCCAAACGAACAACAAGCTTTGGACGAACTAAGTAAAAATCAAACTGTAGTTATCAGACAGGCAGACAAAGGGGGTGGAATAGTTTTGCAGAATAGGGATACATACATATTTGAAGCCAAACGCCAACTAGACAATGAAACTTTCTATATTAAGTTAAAAGAGGATCCTTTAATTGAATTCCAAACACAGCTAAAGGCACTATTGTTAGATGCCCAGGCACAAAATGTAATTAGTAGATCAGAATTTGATTTCCTATTCAAACGTCATCCACGGACTCCGGTTTTTTACCACATACCTAAAATTCATAAGAATCTCAAAGCACCCCCAGGAAGGCCCATAGTATCGGGTGTGGAGTCAATGACGTCCAGCGTGTCCCAATATGTGGATTATTATTTACAACCAATTGTGGCAGAATTGAGGTCACACATTAGGGACTCGCTGCACGTCATTGACCTCATTTCCAACATCCCCTGGAAGTCGACATACATATGGGCCACGTGTGATGTATCATCTCTTTACACGTGTATTGACCATGAGAAAGGTATACAAGCCATTTACACATTCTTAGAGACTGATACTAAACTGGAACTTCTACAAAGGGAATTCATTGTAAGGGCGATACGATTCATTCTAGAACACAATTATTTCCTGTTCGAAGACCAATATTATCTCCAAGTCTGTGGAACGGCCATGGGCACGAGATTTGCCCCCAGCTACGCAAACCTATACATGGGTCTGTGGGAGAGTATCCATGTGTGGGATAATGCCAGGCTGGGGGCGGGACTCGTGTTCTATGGGCGTTTCATTGATGACCTAATATTCATATGGGATGGTCAAGAACAGGATCTAATGGATATTCTTTCCAAATTCAATATTAACACAATGGGGTTGACATTCACCTTTGAAATGAATAGGTCCCTTATCACCTTTTTAGATTTGGAATTCAGTATAGACCATATGAATAATATCCTCACGAAAACATTTTTCAAAAAAGTATCCGCCAATGGATATATTCATAATAACAGCAATCATTATGGCAAATGGCTTGAAAATATCCCCCGTGGTCAGTTTCTAAGGGTCCGGAGAAATTGTTCTCTAGACTCGGATTACCTGACCCAGGGGGATATTCTAGCCAATAAATTCATCAACAAAGGATATGACAAGAGTGTAATCATTGACACATTTCAACAGGTAGGGACTTTAAATAGATTGGATTTATTACAAAAGAGCAAATCCAAATTTGATAGGGGTAAAATAGTGGATAGTATATTAGGAACATTTGAGATACCTTCATTTATAACCCAATATAACAACTCATTTTCCAAAATAAAATCTATATTAAATTCCCATTGGAACATATTGCAGAACGATCCAATAATTGGAAACAAATTACCTAATAGGCCACCAGTGGTTTTTAAAAAAGCTAGGAATATAAAATCCATTCTAGCACCTACTAGACTAAAAAGTACATCAGTCATCTGTGAAAGTAAAAATCAAAAGAATGGTAATTTTCAGTGCAAACGAAGTAGGTGTATTACATGCAAACATCTAAAAACATCCAATTCCATCATTTCTGCTTCCAATGGATTCACCCATTCGATTCTGGGTCATATCAATTGTCTAACCAGTTTTGTGGTTTATGCCATCATGTGCCCGTGTGGGCTACAATACATTGGCCGTACAGCAAGAGCCCTGAGTACTAGGTTCTTAGAACATCGTAGAAACATAATCCATGGGCTACAAACTCATAGTCTGTCACGTCACTACTCATTAAAACACAACAAAGACCCAGCAACACTTAGAATACTGGGGATAGAACATATAAAATCCACTTTATTAAGTGGTGACAGACACAAAAGCCTAAACCTTCGTGAAACATATTGGATTTATGTTTTAAATACACTTAGTCCATCTGGGTTAAATGACTGCATTGATATAAGTACAGTCATCTGAGGGTTCATTCCTATAAGATCTTGAAGTGGAGGTCTGGGTATGAACATGCATGTCAAGTTCCCTCCATATCTGTCTCAGGGAGTGTCCTTTTGGTCATTCAGTTCTTCATGATTTAAACATTTTAGACACATTGAGTATTAGTCATTCACAATCATATTGGTTAATGATTCTTATCATAAATAGTTAGATAAATTAGATTTTTAATATATACACTAGACATTGACCATTAAGCACGCACATTAGAAATACATTCATGTATTCGTATATGTTTATTCCATTTAAGTAGTCACAAACAAGCACAATGAAGATCACAATCACGTTTAAGTATCACCCATAACACACTTATTTTATTTTATTTAATATTCACATAACTCTTTATTATTCATTCACTTCTTTATTTTCCTTGGCCAGTGGAGACACAGGTGCTATGATGCATTTGCTTCCCATTTTGATATACAGGTGACTGTGGGATACAAGGTTCCAGTCTGCAGTTCTCCTGGTTCTTTGCCAATCCTATATAACTAATTTATCCTTGAGTTCTCCAATATAACAATATATTAGACACACATACAGAGGTCAAAGTTTATCGCCTCAGTTCACTCATATATACATTTATATAATCATTTAACTATCCAATAATTGATTTACATCCACATCCCCAATTATTTCCTCCAGGTTATTCATTTCTTCTAAATGAATATTCATTAATTATCATGCTATAGATCCTATTAGCCCATGTCTGAGGTCCCATATATACTGACACAGGTTGGTTAGGGAATCCAGACAATTAGGATTCTAAATAAGAACACATCATTGTTTTATCTGTGCATTCATCAATCTGACATAGATGAGAACATTCAGGGCTGCAAGTATTCCCACTAATAAGGATATCCAATTGAGTTCTCAGTAATCATTATTGGGTGTATGTATAAATTGGTGATTATTTCTTAGTACTCACACACCCATAAATATATTGAATGCAGTCCTGAATGAATTTTATCATAATAGTATATTCATGCAATATTGTTTATATATACTACATGTTTACACTTGTTTTAGGCATTTGATAACATTATGGATCTGCCAATTTTTAATTATATAACTAATTGATATTGCAAGGTGTTGTGCACTATGAACAGGACACTCATTGTCTTCAATTAATGTTTGTTCCTTTAATTGTCATCACACATGTGTTTATACTAATTAAGCTACCAAGTGGTTGATTGACTCATCACTATAAATATGTTCTGACATAGACTGGTCAGATATCTCCTGATGAAATCACTTTATGTGAAGAAACGCGTAGAGAAGAGCGTTTTTTAGCTGCTGTCACACTGTGATATATATTTTGACTCTATCCTCACTGCCCACCTCATTACGGACTGCCTTTGGGAGTGCAGAGAGACTTCTCTGATCAGCCCCTGCATCGCGGGGTCACGGATTACAGACCTCATATCCGGATACACTAACATTGTGGAGGACTTCCGGGTCACATTGTGGTGAGCTTTTTCCTGTATCCCCTGCTGGATGTCGGTTCAGCAGAGCTGAGAAAACCCAGACAGAGAGAGGGCGCGCCATCCAAGGCACAACGTGGGCGGTTGGCGAATGAGTATACTCATTATATGCATTTATTTATCCTGTGTTTGTGAGTTCGCATTTGTTGGTTTTATTCATATTCATTTTTATTAAATTGTATTTTTTCATGCTGCACTAGGATCGGGCGCTTTCTTTTCATGTTGTTCATATATATATATATATATATATATATATATATATATATATATATATATATATATATATATATATATATATATATATATATATATATATATATATATATATATATATATACACAGTATATATACACACGATGAACCAATATACAAATAAATGTAGAAGGGTTATCAAAACTATACTGTCCTACAACCAAACACTTCTCCATATAGACACTAAATTAAAATCAATTTCCTTTAATAATCCTAACTGATCTCACAATCTATATCATCACAAGCCAATGAAACACCTCACATTCCAATATAAATGATGCATAAAATCTATGCACCATATACATTCTGCAAATGAATCAACCAAGTAAACAAAAATCAATTAGCAATCATTATTTACATCCCTAAACAATTCACACTCCATCCTGAACAATGAAACAATTAACTAATTCACGCCTGGAGCAGAACAATTTAGCCTGTGAAAAAATATAAGTATCAACCAAAATCCAACCTTTAAAACCAAGGCTATCGCTGACCTCCCTCAAACACACAATACAATACCAAGGAATACATCTATCTAATTTTAAAATACTTTAAACTCACAATAAAGCATAGCAGCATAGACAAATTAATTTAAAACACATCAAATCAAGCTTTTAAAACAACATCATTTCTTACCCTGTATGTATATATCTCTCTAGACATATATACATACATACATACATACAGTTGCAAGAAATGATATACCACAAAAGAAATACACATGTTAAAAAAGCTTTTAAAAAAATTAACAAGTTAAGTAAAATACATTTCTTTAGTTCACTTACCCAAGGCTATCGCTGACCTCCCTCAAACACAATACAATACCAAGGAATACATCTATCTAATTTTAAATTACTTTAAACTCACAATAAAGCATAGCAGCATAGACAAATTAATTTAAAACATATCAAATCAAGCTTTTAAAACAACATCATTTCTTACCCTGTATGTATATATCTCTCTAGACATATATACATACATACAGTGGCAAGAAATGATATACCACAAAAAAAATAATACACATGTTAAAAAACCTTTAAAAAAAATTAACAAGTTAAATAAAATACATTTCTTTAGTTCACTTACCATTACTTGCCCCCACCGATTCCCGTTGCGCAGCTTACTCACGAACCAATCCACGATCAGGAACCCATAAAATAATAAACCATAAATAAATAAACATTAAACTAAAAATCCAAATCAATCCACGGGTCTTCTATTTGTAATCCATCTTCATCTGTATTCTTCTTTCTTCTATCTCCTTCCAGCGGGGCGGGGCGGGGTCTTCTCCCTGTCTGCGGCCACGCCCTGGTCTTCTTTCTTGCCTGGAGGTCCTTCCTCCGCGGCGCCTGGCTTCAAAATGAGACGACATAGGCTTTTAAAGGCCTATGACGTCACATTTTTCGTCATGGTTCCCACGGTCCTGATTGGGCCGTGAAAACCATGTGTTTTGGCCGACAAAAAAAAAATGATGATGTCACTTAAAGGGAATGAAAGCACAGCCAATCAGAATGGCTTTGCTTCAATTGCCTTTAAGATGACGTCATGAAAAGGCACATGGCCGCCCTCACATGGTATGGTAGCCAATCAGAGCGTGGGAACTCCATCCCTACTCTGATTGGCTCTAGTATACCATGTGACAGAGGCTTGGGGGGAAAAGGGATGTGACGTCATTGAGTGCTTGTCACATTGTACTAGAGCCAATCCATCCCTACTCTGATTGGCTGTAGTACGTCACATCCTTTTTCCCCCCAACCTTCATTACCTCTAGGAGTTCCTCGATAGTAAAGTCTGCCTGTAGTGCGTCCCTCTCCTCTCTGGTCACTTTAGGCAATTGAGCCTCTGTTAAGAACGTCTGCAGTCGTGCTTTTGTGGTTGGCGTGTGTGCCACCTTCGCCCCATCGTACAGGGTTTCGTAATATGTTTTAAATTCATTAACTATTTTTTTGGGGTCAGAGGTCAGATCCCCCTGTTCTGTTCGAATTGTCTGAATTTGGGAGACTTGGTTTTTGTCTCTTAGTTTGTTGGCAAGTAGGGTATCTGGCATGTTTGCTTTCTCAAAAAAATTCCGCTTAGACCATGTCAGCTCCTTTTCAGCACGGGAGGTTAGCAAGATATTAAGTTTGGTTTTAGTGTCTAGCAACTCCTTAAGGGTCATTGCATCTTTGTTATTTTTATGTCGAGTTGAGAGGACTGCCAATTCTGCTTGTACCTGATTGATTTTTTTGTCCTTCTCCCTCTTTCGCCTGCTTGCAATCCTTATGAGCTCTCCTCTCAGAGTCGCCTTATGGGCTTCCCATAGGGTAGCCTGCGAAGTCACGCTTCCTGTATTCTCCTGAAAGTATTCCCTGATTCTATCCCCAACATTTTTTGCAATTTCGGGGATTTTTAGTAAAACTTCATTGAGTTTCCAGTTCGCTCCTGGTCTGTCCAGAATAAAATCGGAGCACCGCAGCTCTATCGGCGCATGATCTGACCACGAAATATCGTGGATGCCCGTGTGGGAGATCTGTGAAACCATTCTACTGGATACAAATAGGTAGTCTATCCTACTATATCTGTCATGTGGGTGGGAGTAGAATGTAAAACCTTTATCCTGGCGGTGCTGTTCCCGCCATATATCTAAAAGGTTATTGGTTCTCAGCCCTCTATTCCAGGTTTTTCTGATCTTTGAGTTAGTTTTGCCGCTCGGGGTGCATCTATCCAGTACTGGATCTAGCGTCTGATTAAAATCGCCCCCTAGTATTACGCATCCCTGCGCTATCCTCTGGAGGATGGAGAAGAACCTTTCTAGAAAAGCTTCTGTGCCTTCACTTGGCGCATAAACGTTTGCCAAAGTGATCGGCTGACCTCTTATTTCGCCGCTTATAATCAGAAATCGGCCGTTGTAGTCTTTTTTAATGGTCTTAATCGCAAAGGGCAAACGGTTATGCAGTAGAATGGCTACTCCTCTCTTTTTTTTGTTGGCTGAAGCTGAGAACCAATTCTTAAACCTATAATCAATATATTTTGGTGAACTAGATTTAGAAAAATGTGTTTCCTGTAATAGAATTATGTCAGGGTCTGTTTTTTTGTAGTCCGCCATAGCTAGTCTGCGTTTCCCTGGACTGTTAAAGCCTTTCACGTTGTGTGATATAATAGTAATCCCTTTACTCATGATTGTATTTCCAAACCTTTTCTCTTTTGTAATCAACCATCGGAGCCCGTGATGTCAGCGACGAGGGTGGCTGGCGCCTCTGGATTTGATTCCTACTTTCATCGAGCTGGAACTGCGGCATGGGAATACAAAGGGGGACACACTGGGGGGACACAAAAATACACAACTTAGCATTCATTCTAACGTTTAATAACTGTCCGGGGACTGGGCGGGACCTAGCTCCCCCAATCTCCTTCTTTGCCCTCCCCAGGCGTGCAGCCTGGACGGAGTTCGGGATGGCCCTCCATCCCCCTCTCCCGCCCTGCTTGGCTGGCCTAGTAGGGACTTCCATGGGCCACTCGTGGGTCTTCTCCCCCACGCCCATGTAGAGACTCATGCACAAAGCCTTCGCGAGGGGCAGCACCCCTCCCCCTCCCTTGTCTGTGCTGTTTAATGTTGTAACGACAACCTTTTATTAATTAGGCTCTATCATTTAACTTCAACTGTTAACTTCAAAAGTAAAGTGTGAAATACAGAGTGTAACTGCTTGCCCCTTTTCTCCTGCAGCTCGTGTACCTTCCTGCATGCCTCTGCTATGGTATGTGCCTCTGCATGCTGCTGCCCTGAGGTTAGGTATTGTCCTGCCCCTTGACCAGCCCACCCTGTTTATCTAACTGTGCTTTCATTGCCTTTAAGTGACATCAACATTTTTATTTTATGGGCTAAAACACATGGTTTTCACAGCCCAATCAGGGCCGTGGGAACCATATGACGAAAATGTGAAGTCATAGGCCTTTAAAAGCCTATGTCGTCTCATTTTGAAGCCAGACGCCACGGAGGAAGGACCTCCGGAGAAGAAAGAAGACTAGGGCGTGGCCGAAGATGGAAAGAAGACCCCGCCCCGCCCGGAAGAAGATAGAAGAAAGAAGAATACAGATGAAGATGAAGATGGATTACAAATAGAAGACCCGTGGATTGATTTGGATTTTTAGTTTAATGTTTATTTTTTTGTATGGTTTATTATTTTATGGGTTCCTGACCGTGGATTGGTTCGTGAGTAAGCTGCGCAACGGGAATCGGTGGGGGCAAGTAATGGTAAGTGAACTAAAGAAATATATTTTATTTAACTTGTTAATTTTTTTAAAAGGTTTTTTAACATGTGTATTTTTTTTTTTGTGGTATATCATTTCTTGCCACTGTATGTATGAATGTATATATGTCTAGAGAGATATATACATACAGGGTAAGAAATTATGTTGTTTTAAAAGCTTGATTTGATGTGTTTTAAATTAATTTGTCTATGCTGCTATGCTTTATTGTGAGTTTAAAGTATTTTAAAATTAGATAGATGTATTCCTTGGTATTGTATTGTGTGTTTGAGGGAGGTCAGCGATAGCCTTGGTTTTATAGGTTGGATTTTGGTTGGTACTTATATTTTTTCACAGGCTAAATTGTTCTGCTCCAGGCGTGAATTAGTTAATTGTTTCATTGTTCAGGATGGAGTGTGAATTGTTTAGGGATGTAAATAATGATTGCTAATTGATTTTTGTTTACTTGGTTGATTCATTTGCAGAATGTATATGGTGCATAGATTTTATGCATCATTTATATTGGAATGTGAGGTGTTTCATTGGCTTGTGATGATATAGATTGTGAGATCAGTTAGGATAATTAAAGGAAATTGATTTTAATGTAGTGTCTATATGGAGAAGTGTTTGGTTGTAGGACAGTATAGTTTTGATAACCCTTCTACATTTATTTGTATATTGGTTCATCGTGTGAATATATACTGTGTGTATATATATATATATATATATATATATATATATATATATATATATACTGTATCTCTCTCTCTCTCTCTCTCTCTCTCTCTCTCTCTCTCTCTCTCTCTCTCTCTCTGTATATATATATATACAGTATATATATATATATATATAGTTGCATGATGAAGCCACTGTACAAATTCATGGGTGAAGGGTGGGTATCGGGCCTGTGTGGCTTAACTCCTTAATCACCTTTGCGGTTATTATCTGATAAGGTGTTTAAGGGGTTAATTGATATCTGAATGTACTTGCAATGTATTGGCTTTGTATTTGCTATGTATGTTGTGGGCAAGACAAGGATGTTGCTGGCTATGGACACATCGTATTGATGAAGTCAGTAGTACTTTATTTATTTGAATATGCTAGATAATGTTTTTAATAATGGGCAATTAATCTATTATCCATATCTGGATAATAGTTATTTTTGCACATTATTGTACTGTAGGTGTTGGGGGGGAGGGTGTATGTATTGAATGTATAGGCCAGGTTTATTTTTTTTACATTCAGGGTTGGTTCCGTGGTTCTGCGTGGGACCTCTGGAGACCACCTGCGGTATCTTCGGGTATCCCAAGGGTATCAGGCTGGTGGTTCCACGGGTGACACATGCGGGGATGATGATGTGTGGTCCCACTTCTGTGGGGGCATCGCGGACCCGTAGTCTGCGGGGATGACGATGTGTGGTCCCACTTCGGTGGGGGCACCGCCGACCCGTAATCTGCGGGGATGACGATGTGTGGTCCCACTTCTTTGGGGGCACCGCCGACCCATAGGTTCGGGGATGATGATGTGTGGTCCCACTTCTGTGGGGGCACCGCAGACCCGTAGTGAGCACCCATGAGTTCCCCAGACCCCCGAGGGAACCACCCGAGGCCCCGCAGACACCTGTGGGTCTGACCCGGGGCTCCCAGACATCCGCGGTCCTACCGTGGGGACCCAATTGTGGCCCACGGTGACCCAAGGAGACCACCTGGGGGCCATGGTGCTGGCGGGATCCACCAGCAGGCCTCCAGAACCAGTGTAAAAAGGGCTGCTGGTAAACTGTAGGTCTGTCCAGGTGCCCCGCCAGCCCACCGGTGACTAGCGTGGGGCTGCGTTATGAACCCTGTATGTAAAAGAATAAATCTTGTATTTATGGGGGGGGGCACAGGGGGTGGGTAATGTATTTAATAAATAGAATGATGTTTATTGTGAGGCTGTGTATTGTTTTTATTGTGGGTACTGGGGGTGGGGGGGTGTGTTTCCCCAACGGTATGTGGGTAGGCCTCCCTTGTGGGTAGTGGGTGGGTGGTTAGGCCTCACGGGTGGGGGGTTAGTGTGGGAGGGTATGTAGGCGTCCCAAGTGGTGGGTGAGGGTGGGTTAACCCCTTAATGACTGTAGAGGTTAATAACCACTATGGTGATTAAGGTGTTAGGGGACATTACTTTGTATGTTTTAATTGTTGACTCTGTTTTGCAGCAAGCAGTGGAGGGGCCGTGGGTAGTGGGTAGTGGGTGTGGGTGTGGTTATTTACACAGGATCTCCCTCCCCACATTTACATACAGTACACTGCACTCACAGAAACACAGGCCAGGCAGATTTTACTGACACAATAGGGGGAGGGGGGCTTACATAGATTAGTCAAAGCAGGGTACCTTAGCAGACACAATAGGGGGAGGGGTTTTTACATAGATTACAGTGAAGGCAGGTAAGCTTCACACACAATAGGGGGAGGGGGTTTTACATAGATTACAGTGAAGGCAGGAGGTTTAAAACACACAATGAGGGAGGGTTTTTTACATAGATTACAGTGAAGGCAGGCATGTTTAAAACACACAATAAAAATATGTATGTCATGTATTTATTGTTTATGTATTTTAAATACACAGGGGGTGTACTGTATGTTGTTTATTGCAATGTTTATTGGGGGCAAATCAAATGTCCCCAATAAACATGCTATTCTGCCTTCATTGCCTTAGCGGCTATCAGCTAAGGTAATGAAGCAGCATTTCTGTATTTTTAATAATATTGTGCAGGAGCATAGGGTCCATGAGCATTAATTTCTGGCTCAGGGAACCCCCTGCTCACTGTACAATATTATTAAAATACAGAAATGCTGCTTCATTACCATAGCACATAGCCGCTAAGGTAAGGAACGAGTGTTTATTTATATATGTTTTTTATTTATACTGTACATGTGCAGAGGGTCTCCGGAGCTGAACAGCGTTGGTTTCAGGTCAGGGACCCCCTGCTCCCCGAAATACAGGCCCCTTTATGGGGTGCCGGTATCCCTCTGCTTTGTTTACATTTCGCGGTCACGTGATCGGGCCCTTAAATGCAGAGGGATACCGGCACCTCATAAAGGGGGCTGTATCTCGGGGAGCAGGGGGTCCCCAGACCTGAAACCAATGAGGTTCAGCTCCCGAGACCCCCTGCACATATACACTATAAATAAAAATGTATTTTAAATGTATTTGTTTATATTGATTTATTTATTTATTTTGATTTTTTTTTTTTTTTGGCGGCTGCTGTGTGTGAGTTTTTTTTTATTGTGGGTAGTGGGGGTGGGTGAAGGGGGTATTAGCCCCAACGGTGGCTGTTTAAGGCTTGCGGGGGGTAGCGGGAGGGCTTAACCCCTTCATGACCGTAGCGGTATTTATCTGCTACGGCAGTGAAGGGGTTAAGTGCACCCACAACCCCCCCGCAAGTCCTAAACTCACACCAAGGGCCAAATACGCCCCTCACTCACCCCCGCTACCCACAATAAAGCGGGCACGGTGGGTTAACCCCTTCATTGCCTTAGCGGCTATACGCTAAAATAATGAAGCAGCATTTCTGTATTTTTAATAATATTGTGCAGGAGCAGGGGGTCCCCTGAGCATTAATTTCTGGCTCAGGGAACCCCCTGCTCACTGTACAATATTATTAAAATACAGAAATGCTGCTTCATTACCATAGCACATAGCCGCTAAGGTAAAGAACGATTCTTTATTGATGTGTGTGTTTTATTTATACTGTACATGTGCAGATGGTCTCCGGAGCAGAACCGCTGTGGTTTTAGGTCTGGGGACCCCCTGCTCCCCGAGATATAGGCCCCTTTAGGGGGTGCCGGTATCCATCTGCTTGGGTTACAGGCCGCGGTCACGTGATCGGGCCCTTAAACGCAGAGGGATACAGGCACCACATAAAGGGGGCTGTATCTCGGGGAGCAGGGGGTCCCCCGACCTGAAACCAATGCGGTTTAGCTCCGGAGACCCCCTGCACATCTACACTATAAATAAAAATGTATTTCAAATGTATTTATTTATAGTCATTTATTTATTTATTTATTTAGATTTATTTATTTATTTTTTGGCGGCTGCTGTGTGTGAGTTTTTTTTTATTGTGGGTAGCGGGAGTGGGTGAAGGGGGTATTAGCCCCAATGATGGTTGTTTAGGGCTTGCGGGGGGTAGCAGGAAGGCTTAACCCCTTCATGACCGTAGCGGTATTAACTGCTATGGTCGTGAAGGGGTTAAGTGCACCCGCAACCCCCCCGCAAGTCCTAAACTCACACCAAGGGCCAAATAACCCCCTCACCCACCCCCGCTACCCACAATAAAGCGGGCACGGTGAGTAAACCCCTTCATTGCCTTAGCGGCTATACGCTAAGGTAATGAAGCAGCATTTCTGTATTTTTAATAATATTGTGCAGGAGCAGGGGGTCCCCTGAGCATTAATTTCTGGCTCAGGGAACCCCCTGCTCACTGTACAATATTATTAAAAATAAAGAAATGCTGCTTCGTTACCGTAGCACATAGCCGCTAAGGTAAGGAACGAGTGTTTATTTATATATGTTTTTTAATCATACTGTAGATGTGCAGAGGGTCTCCGAAGCAGAACCACTGTGGTTTTAGGTCCGGGGACCCCCTGCTCCCCGAGATACAGGCCCCTTTAGGGGGTGCCGGTATCCCTCTGCTTGGGTTACAGGCCGCGGTCACGTGATCGGGCCCTTTAAACTCAGAGGGATACTGGCACCTCATAAAGGGGGCTGTATCTCGGGGAGCAGGGGGTCCCCCGACCTGAAACCAACGCGGTTCAGCTCCGGAGAACCCCTGCATCTACACTATGAATAAAAATGTATTTTAAATATTTTTTAATGTGCCGATGTTTGAGCAGAGAGAGCAGCGGTTCTCTCTCTGCTGCAAACACATCTCGTCCCCCCGGCCTATAGTATCATTGATGTGCATATACAGTACTGTATGTGTATGTTAGAGGTTAAAGAGGTTGTTGTTATACAGTATATATATATATATGTATATATATACTGTATAACAACAACCCCTTTAACCTCTAACATACACATACAGTACTGTATATGCACATCAATGATACTATAGGCCGGGGGGACGAGATGTGTTTGCAGCAGAGAGAGAACCGCTGCTCTCTCTGCTCAAACATCGGCACATTAAAAATTATTTAAAATACATTTTTATTCATAGTGTAGATGCAGGGGATCTCCGGAGCTGAACCGCGTTGGTTCATATATATACATATATATACTGCATTACAATTCATGAATTTATGCCATCTGGCAGTCACGCGAAGCATTGCAGCCTAGTAAATCCTGAACCATTATCAATTAACACATCAACCGCGCGTCAGCCGTGTAATGTGCCTGGCTGGGAAGGCAAAAGGAGCCCGGCATGCTCCGGGTGAACAGAGTGGCATTCCAGGAACATGCCAGGTACATGCCAGTTATTAGTAAGAATAAAAGCTGTCGCAGCAGTATATGAGGACACACAGTACTGTACTGTATAGAGGATGCTAAAGGGAAAAGAAGTACAGTATTACAAAAATATAACGTTGCGTCTTCTTCCGAATATAAAATATTTTTTCCGCTCATGCGGATTGGAACCTTGTTGAAACGCATACTTTATGCGTGTCATCACATTTCTATACAGTATGTATTATTTATTAATCAGTACTTTTGCTAGGCTTGCTCTTCTTTTCCTACTGTTTTTATTTTATGCGCATCCGTCTACTGTATGTCTGTATGCCTGTGTGTGTGTGCGTGTTCTCTCATTTATGCGCATGCGTGTATGTCTCATTGGAACATTGTTGAAACACATATGCGTGTTATCACATTTAGGCGCATGCGTGTATGACTTCTCCTTCAATTTGAATGTCAAATCTGTCTGAAAAAAATCCTTTTTTTTTCGTTTCTCGACATGGGCTTGCATACAGTAACAATTCTTGATATTCTGAGAATCAATCACTACTCTAGCTTTTTAATTCTACACTAGTCATATACATACTTTATGAGGTGGGTGGCATACTGTGATTTTTATTTGGGAGTGGGTGTGGGGATCAAAACATTATGATAACCTGTTGAAAATATTTCTTTGAACTAATAATCCAGTATACAGCGCTCTCCCCCTCCCCCCGCACACACACAAGGCTAAAGTATTTCTACTTCTTATCAACACCTCTCCCAAACCATTCATTTGTAATGGGTGGCTTTGTGGCTTAGTTTAATTTGTGAGGCTTTTTAATCTTCTTGAGGCCTTTTAGGCTTAACGAATGCGCACGTGTGATAATCCCTTCTCGGATGACTCCTCCACGCACATACCAAGAGAATTGCAAGTTTAAGGGCCGGTGGTAAATAGCACCATCAACCCCTCCCCCCCACCACTTCACACACAAAGCCTTCCTTGCAAACAAACCAACATCAATAGAAATGCTTACCCACACACAAAGCCAAACTATACCCAAAGCAATTAACCTGTGATAAGACCTTCATGGAGAATACCCAACACATTCAAATTGAATTTCAAGTTCAAAATAAAATAAACCCTTTATTAAGGACTGATATAAATAAACCATAATCTGAATCATGTTTTTGAAAAGTTAACAATTTTTGCCATTCTATTTCTTTGGGGGAGGGGGGTGTTTAAATGATTCTCGGGAAATTTAAAGGTAATTTTTTTTATTTTATCAGGATAATCATGGAAAAATGAAAAATGCAAAAAATCATGAATAATACACAATTTACAGTCTTTATCTTCTTTGTCATGGCCGCATTGCATTCTGTAGTCCATTGAGAGAGGAGGGTGTGTGCAAATTATGACTGATGGTACTGTACACAGTACACGCACATGATACTCCCCCTCCCCCACCCGTCCTTTTTTGTAGTGCAGCTCTCTCTGAAAATAAAATAAAAAATTAGTGCAGTTAAGTGCATATAATGGCATTGTGTAAATTATCACTCCTCCATATTGAACTATGCAGTTACTACTGTCAAATTATACTATATACTGGAACTCAATACTAAATTATAACTACTGTATAATTACTGTACTTTATAACCAGATTTGTAGTGCAGCTCTCTCTGAAAAGAAAAGAAAAAATTAGTGCAGTTAAGTACATACTGTATAAAACAATCTGTGCCATACTTACCTGTATCATACTGTACTTGGTGTACCTGTACTTACCATACTACAGTACTGTACCTTACTACTTTCCTGATGCCTGCCCATTATTATCACAATGGGCAACACAGTCACAATATGATCTTTATATTTATTAAATCTTTCTACGCCGAGTACGTTGTTCCAAAAACTCATTATGCCATCCGCCAATTCATCCTTTTTTGACGGTTTCACCACTTTTCGGATATGATCCTTGAGCTGATGCCTTACCATTTCGATTGGATTGAAATCTGGTGATCTGGAATTGAAGGGGGGAAAGAAGGAGAATTAGTTAAAGAGATACACAGTAAACAGTGTAAAAAAAGGAGAAACGGTTATCGTACTTACTCTGCTGGCGTCTTAACCCAGTTGATACCGCTGGCAAGCATACGTGGTGTGTTTTGGATCATTGTCCTGGTAGAACCGGTGACCATCTGGGAATTCACATGTAATGTATTAAACAATCTCGGGCACTATTTCCTCTTAGAAAAATGCTTTATTCATGATTCCTGCAACAAGAAAAGAAAAGTGCTTCTAATACTGCACACTTGTACAGTATAGTGCATAAGGCAACAGCATGTGACTTTGTGCATTATTTTGCCTTCAAAGATGATGATGTATCTTGGTCCACGTCTAGAGATCGCACCCCACATATGCAGCTTCACTGGGTGTTTTGGATGCGGCTTCATAGATAAGCGTCCTTTTTTGTGGAATGCAAAAGTGGCAAATCTCTCCAGGGATACAGTTAACTAATCAGTAACGATGCAATCTTGAAAAGATGCCACTTTCGATCCATGCCGTGCCTGGTCCACTCTTTTGATCTTGTTGGCGTCCCTTATCATAGGATACGCTCTGTAATGACAAGGAAAGATTTTAGAGGTACTGTACAGTTACTTAAACCACACTTTTACCTACTGTACTGTCCAGTACTAACCTTACACTTCCAAATTTCCATCCCAATCTTTTTCCCATTGCTTTGATGCTGCTCTGAGATGCGGTTATATTGTGATTTTTCTCTAGAGCGTACTTGACCTTGTGGCACACACCTCATCATTCTCTTCACTTACAGTATTTGGTCAACCAGAAGAGTTGTCGCCCTACAGTGTAAAGGAAAAACAACAATTAGTTACAGTAGGCCACAAGTGCATACTGGATTACTGGCAGCTATTTTCATCTGTGATGCTCCATCATTTATGCTCAGATCTACAGTATGGCTAAATATACATATACACTGGCGACACACTTTATTCGAGCTTGGCTAGTCCCACGAATTCGGGTATACCCGGGTGTATTGAGGTTTGTGACTGTTTTCTGCCCGAGTACATTGAGTTATTTTCCAAGCAGGGATTGAAGCATTTTATTCCCGCTGGCTGCAATACTGCACAGTATATATATATAAACTGCATTACAATTCATGAATTTATGCCATCTGGTAGACACGCGAAGCATTGCAGCCTATTAAACCCTAATCATTATCATTTAACAGATCAGCCGCCCATCAGCCAGGCATGAACCCAGGCTGGGAAGGCAAATGCAACGGGGCTTGTCAGAGGTTAGGAGTGGCGCATTCCAGGTATCTGCCAGGTACATACCGGGTATTTGCTCGAATAAAGTGTGTCGGTGCAGTAAATATATTTTATAGTTATATAAAAATGCAGCTATATTAATTATACTAGATATATATATATAATATAGTTATATAAATATACAGCTACAGTACATAAATTATAATAGTAATAATATAATATAGTTATATATATATATATAGTTATATATATAGTTTTTTATATATATATATATTTATAAATGAGAAGAAAGAAAGCGCCCGATCCTAGGGTGATATGAAAAAATACACAATTTTAATAATCCCAGTAAAAAAGTCCAACAAATTTAAACTCACAAACGACAAAAATATATAAGCATATAATGAGTAATACTCATTCACCAGATGCCGGACATCACCGCTCCACTTGCACACCTCACTCCCACGTGTAGTTTCGGCACCTCTGAGCCACCATCCAGCAGGGGCCTCAGAGAATGCGCAACTCCTCCAGATATCACTCGGAAGCAAACCGAATCCACCAGCAGCTCCGGATATGAGGATTGATGGTATAACCTTAGGGCAGATCGTCAGTGCGTGGCAGCATATACAGAGTCTAGACAAGTGAACAAAGATTGGGAACCAAGTAATAACAAAATAATAATGGCAAAAAATAAATAATACTCATAATAATAAATCTAATCATAGATATATAATACCACTATAGAATCACTAAAAATAATAAAAAATAAAATATATATATAGCCATTGTATAACATAATAATCATTTCAAAAAGTGTTTTAGTTCCCAATCTATGTTCATACCCTTGGGAGCTTATGTCCCAAGGGTATAAATCCAATGCATGATTATTATGTTATACAATGGCTATTTATATTTTTTATTTTTTATTTTTTATTCTTTTGAGTGATTCTATAGTGGTATTATATATCTATGATTAGATTTATTATTATGAGTATTATTTATTTTTTGCCATTGTTATTTTGTTATTACTTGGTTCCCAATCTTTGTTCGCTTGTCTATTTATTGTTTCATTATTTCTCTGGTTTCTTCATTTTCACGTTACTTTCTGTCACGACTGTATGCCCGCAGACCAAGCTATACCCCAGTATTGAGGTGGGAATGGTATGATACCACACACCCACAGCAGTGGGAGCAAGCCCGGAGTGTGGTATAGCGTTGCTGGGCCTGTTGGAAGAGTTGTTAGAGTATACTTGCAACGCTTGGGAATGTCCGTAAGAGTAGTCGTGTCCGTTTGCCAATGTTTGTGAGTCCAGAGGGTAGAGTCGTCAGTGGGTAAGCCAGGTCCTAGGAAGCCAGAGGTAAGCAAGGTAGTGTGCGTAGCAGGGTTAACAGGGATACCAGGACAAGCAGGGGTCAAAGCCAGGGAAATCCAAGATAGCACAGGAGCAGGAAACACAAGAACGGAGAGAGAGCACAGCATAGGTCAGATACACACAGGGAAACAGGAACTATGCAAAGCGGGGAAGAAGTGGACAGACAGGGATTATAAAGGAAGGTGCACCAATGACAGAGAGGGGAGGAGCAGAGAGAAAGTGGGAGAAGATAGAGATAGGTCAGGGAGAAAAGAGGAGGAGACAGAAGGGGCAGTCAGAGGAATAGCCTGTAAGGCTTGGGAGGCAGAGATAGGGGAAGCCTGATAAGAGGAGTCAGTGCGCACGCCCCCTTTAAGCTGGGGATGTGCGCGCACCGGCTGCAATACAGGATCGGCCCGCACGGAGCAAGGGAAGACCGCAGGAGGAACAGGAAGCCATGAGGAGGGAAACGCGCGCGCGGCCTGCGCCCGTGCGATGGCGAGCAAAGGCAGAGTGGAGGGATCAGGTGAGTCAGCGGAGGGGCATGTGGGCGCGCCCCCCATGGGTTGCGGGAGCGCACGAGTCGGCCGCATCACTAGGCACACGGAATGCCGTGCCGCGGGTACCACGCAGGGAGGGGGCAACAGGACGGATGCCACCACAGGGGAAGGTGATGCGGGCACTGCGGGAGAGAGGGAACGGGGAGGATCATAGCAGGGGCTCAGGGACCGCGTGGGTATGCGAGACCTGCGGGGCACGCGCTGCGGCAAAGGGAGAGAGGTGGAGGGTAAAGGAGAGGATTGGGAAGGAGTAGGAAGGGCAACAGGAGATGGGAGAGAGGGACCAAGAAGGGAAGGAATCTCCTGAGTCGTCACACTTTCATTGTTTCTTATATACTCCCCATCCAACTAGTCCATGCAGTCTGTCTTGTATAAATCTCTTGATTACATTGTTAGACAAATGTCAGTACAAGTACAAATGTGTAGATATAGTCAAAACAGAACATATAGTCATATTAATATTGTTATACCAATATACGAATACATATGTGGATCTGTTTATGTTTATGTTCATTCATATCTTTATTCATTTATCCTAACCCTCGTTTTACCATTCCAAATTGTTCCTTGGTTTTAACTTATTCTGTTTTCTTTCTTATTATTGATATCAGTTGTATATCGTATTCTTTTTCATCTTCATGGTGTTCATGGGTGGGCCTTGCGAGTGTCTGGGGGTCCCCAGGTCAACCCCACAGGTGTCTGGAGGCCCTTGAATGGTTCTCACATGGGTCTGGGGCCCTCGGGTGGTCCTTGCAGGTCCACAGCTTGGGGGCCCTGGTTATTCCCAGCAAGTGTCGCGCGTGGGTCCACAGTTGGTACCCGTGGGCATCTGGGGGTACTCAGGTGGTCTCCACAGACCTACGTTACCTACCCTGTATGTTAAAAAATAAAACTTGTCCTACATTTAAATAAATAATACCCCCACCACCAAACCCATTAAGTACAGTAATGTTAAAATAACTATTATCAAGATAAGGATAATAGATAATTTGCCTATTATTTATCAAATAAACCAGCATAAATAAAGTAAATAAATACAGTTCTACTTACCACAGCAATATGATGGATGTCAGTCTACAGCAGGTGTCCTCCGTTGCCACAAAAATACACAAAAATACATAGAAAATACATTCTAATGTCCCCAAACCTGTCCCCAAACCCTTTTAATTACCTTATTGGTTAATAACCACGAAAGTAAGGGGTTAAATACCCTGCCCCAATACCCACCAATGAAGCCTAACCACCCTTCCCAGGCAACTACCCCCACCCTTCACCCATTCATTTGTACATGTCATAATATATATATATATATATATATATATATATATATATATATATATATATATATATATATATATATATATATAAAATGGGCATGATTAACCAATATACAAAGAAATGGTTAAGGATTAATAAAACATGCAAAAATAAAAACATCACATTGCTAAATCAAAACACAGCACATCTCAAAATCAAAACACAACATATAAAAATCATAATAGCACAGAGCAAGTCCAAATAAAAAAAGCACATTGCAAAATCAAAACAGCACATCTCAAAATCACAACATCACATTGCCAATTAAATATCTAACAAATGCCAATCAAACAATTGAATTGTACAGTGTGTACATGATGCAATTAATCTGTGCATCATGTAACACTATGCCAATCAAAGTTCTAAATAAAAGAAACAATTACAAACATTATACAATGCCATCCAAACAATAATAAAATAAAAACAAAGCAACAAGTAAACCAAAATAAATTACTATCAATTAATCCAATCTAAAATCAATTACACAATTCACTATTCAAATCCAAAAACAAACAATTATGAAATAAATGCAAGTTCAAAGTAACTCCATCAACCAAAATCTAACTACCAAAAAGAAGCCACTATTAAAAATAAACTATTTAAAACACCACTCAAAATTACATCTGCTGTAACTAAATAAAAATACAAATTACATTGCTGAAACAGTTCTAAACAAACCAGCAAACAACATATAAAAAGCATCAAAACAAGCATTTGCAATACAAGCATTTATTGTCCCTGTATGTAAATATATCAATCTGGAGATACATAAATACAGTGGCAATAAATGGGCATAAAAAACAGTTAAATTACATAAAAAAACAAATACATAACAAACATATATTTGTCCATGTATATATGTATGTATAGTATTGGGGACATAAATAATTACAGGGACAATAACTTTGCCAAAAAAATACATTTGTCACATAAAAAAAATTACAAACCTAAAAAAATACAATAACATACATTTATTTTGTTTACCTTTAATTGACCTCACCCACTGAATCCCGGGGATACCGCATGCTTTTGAACTAATCAACGCAACAGGAACAAGGTAAGCAGAAAAAAAAGTATTTTTCTTCTTTTTAAAAATTTGTAATTCATAACGTCAATCTTCGGGGGTCTTCTGGGGTCTTCGGGGTCTTCATCTGTCTTTTCCTCTTCATCTGTATCTTCTTCCGGCACGCCCTGGTGCTCTTCTTGCTGGAGGAGGTCCGTCCTCCTCGGCTTCTTGCTCGAAAATGAGGCGATATAGGCTTTTATAGGCCTATGATGTCAAATTTCCATCATGGTTCCCACGGCCCTGATTGGGCAGTAAAAACCATTTGATTTTTTTGTTTTCTTTTATTTTTGGTGACGTCATGTAAAGGAAATGAAGCCAGCCAATCACAAAGATGATGTCATCAAAAGCAAGATGGCCACCGTCACATGGTACTTGAGCCAATCAGATTGGGGATTTATAGCGATGGGGAGAGGAGCTCCCCTTAGTTTGCTCTATAGAGATAAAGTGGAGGTGGTATAGTGAATAAGGAGAAAATGAATTAGTATGAGGGGATTGAGATCAATGAGTCTTGATGGTGGAATGAGCTGGTATGTATCATGTGGAGGATATCCAGTCCTAATGAAATAATCCACAAAGTGTCCCCCCTAGGAAATGATGATGTACACAACCTCTCCGTGTCTGGACCTAGTACTATAAAGATAAAATCCTCTGTACCAGTCCTAAAGTAAATACACGGTGTATAAGGGAGGTGTGAGGGAAGGAAGGAGAAGGGAGGGGGACGAGGGTAAGGAAGGGAATAGGAAGAGGGGGGGGCACTTGTCCAGGAATGGTAAATGCCTCCTGATAGTGAGAAGAGTTGAGTCTCTGTTCTCTGGTCTCTGGTTACTCACGGGACTTCTGGCACTATGTACATCTACATTGCTCAAAAAGAGTAGGGGCGCCATTCCGATGTCCCTGGACCTTTGCAGAGAGACTCCTCACGTCAGTGGGCTTGCTTCAGTTGAAAAAATTCGCCGTGACGTCATCCGTCGGCAACACGCTGGAATCCCATTGTGGCACCGACCTCCTCACAGGGAGCACTTTCCTCGACCGTGCGCTCCGGTTGAAGATGTCGCTATGGTGTCATGTGTTCGCGACTTGCCTATAGCGGCGTCTCACCGCACACAGCTATCACCTAGCTGGCTGAGCACTGCATGCTCCGCTGGACTATGAAGGGATCCGACAGGCACCATCCACCCTGGCTTTTGAGATGTAGCAGCATAAAGGAACAGTCCCCAGGCGTGCTCGAATGTATGAATGGAAGAAGTTAGAAAAAAATGATTGGGCACTGCAGATCGATGAGGCTGATGTGGGTTGATAAAAATGATTTATTTGGACATAATAAGCCAAAGATTAAAACAGCACAGGAGTCCCCTGACACGTTTCTCGCCTCACAGGGCGCTTTCTCAAAGCGACTGTGAGGTGAGAAACGCGGCAGGGGACTCCTGTGCTGTTTTAATCTTTGGCTTATTATGCCCTAATAAATCATTTTTATCAACCCACATCAGCCTCATCGATTTGCAATGCCCAATCTCCTTTTTCTAACAGATTGGGGATTTAGTTCCCACGCTCTGATTGACTAAAGTACCATGTGACCCTTTGCATGACGTAATATCCTTTCTCCCCCAAGCTTCTGTCTCATGGTCTACAACAGCCAATCATAGTTGGGATTTAGTTTAGGATGGGTGGGTAGGCCTCCCTGGTGGGTAGTAGGTGAGGGTGGTTAGGCCTCACGGGTGGGTAGTGGGTGAGGGTGGTTAGGCCTCCTGAGTGAGTAGTGGGTGAGAGTACAGTGGCAGCTGACCTGAGTCTAAATCAGCTAGATCCGCGGTTTTCAGATTATCCCGGTTATGTGCGGTTATTTGTCGTTTTCGCCCAGAGTGAACTGCGTTATTTTCGCGCTCGTGATATTAGCATTTTATTCTCGCTGTCTGCAATACTGCAATGCCATGTAAAAACTCAGGGGGGCGTTTGCGAGCTGTTGTCTTGGAAGTCTAATACCTTCGCGGTTCAACCTACGTCAGTAGACAGTCTGTGTGTGCACGTGCAGTAATTGTAAATTTGCATATTTAAAGTATACATGCATTTGCAGTGATGTGCTGCTGTGTACGGTAGGCGTGTACGGTACTGTAACAGTGTCACATTTCAGCATACAGCGCTCTCCCCTCGCTCAGGATAATTTACTGCACTTCAGGGTATTTCAACTTATCTACAATGCAGTACATCTCTCCCACACCATTCCTTTGAACGTGTGTCTGGTTTCAATCACATTCCTGCTTGACAGCAGGAATTTACTGCGCATGCACCTGTAAATTCGTCCACCACTGCTTGCTTGAGTGAGTGAAAAAAAATTTTTTTATTGTAATTTTTTTTTTATTTTAATTTTTTTTATTTCAATTTTTTTATTGTTTTTCACAAAATACACACATTTCATACCTTTCGTTATACAAACATTGGAGGAGTACTAACTGTCATGTACAACACAGTAAATATTCAGGAATCAGTGTACCTGTTCAAGTTACATATGTTACTAGTTGTGTTGAGTATTGCCTATTCACATACTCCCCCATTAGGTACATTAAAATGGAAGCGGCCGCTTCTTTGTGTGCATCTTTTATTGTCAGGGAAGAAAAAAGAAAAGATAGGGGGAGAGAGAGGGGTGAAAGGAGAGGGGTAGGAAAGTAGAGTTGGGGAGGGAGAGAAAGGGAGGGGAGGAGGGGGGGGAAGGGGGGGACCAGCCCAATTGGCCCCTTAGTTTTTTCCGATAGCTTTCATAGTAGTCTGTTACACACCTGGCCATATTTCCCATGTCTTATGGACATTTTTGGGGTTAGTTTTGCTGTAAGGAGCTCCATTGACTTTATTTCGCGGAGTCTTCGTAGTATTGTCTGTTTGGATGGTGGATTTATTTTTTTCCAGGCAGCTGCCACACAACAGCGAGCTGCTGTGAGTACGTGTATTGTCATTTTGTTTTCTGCCGTCTCTAGCTCGTCAATTGGTTTAGCCAGCACCATGGTCAGCGGGTCCATCTCAACCTCCACCCCCAGGTATTCTCGGATTAATGATTTGATCATGACCCAGAACACCTGAATCTTTGGACAATTCCACCAGATGTGAGCCATATCTCCTCTTTGTCCCCTCCAGCACAAATCTGGGGTCCCGGGGAAGATCTGGCTCAACCTACTCGGGGTTAAGTACCATTGAAATAGAATTTTATAGATATTCTCTTTGGTGGTAGTGCATATTGATATTTTGGAAGCTGCCTCCCAGATATCCTCCCAGTCTTCCCTATCGATCTCTATGTTCAAATCTTCCGCCCATTTGAGCATATAATTGTGTTGGGAACAACCTGCTGTTCTTGCCAGGCCCAGATACACTTCCGAAATCAACCTCTTACAGTAGTATCCTTTCCTGCATAGGCGCTCAAAATTTGTTAATGGTTGAAATGTTAATTCTTTGGAAAGAGTTTGCAGGTAATGCCTGATCTGCAGGAAGCCAAATATTGGCAAGTTCACTGTTTAGTGTTTTTTCTCTAATTCCTGAATCAATAGGATCTTTCCGTTTCCTATAAACTGCTCTGCTACCATTATCTTTAACTTTTTAAATTCACTGAGTCTCTGTGGGAACAAGCCTGGGGGGAACTCCGGGTTGTTAAATATGGGCGTTAGTTGTGAGGGTGAGGCCGTTAAGTTAAACCTATCTTTATTTTTAGTCCATATTCTCCATGTACATTTCATTGCTCCCAGCTTTAATGTTTCTGAGAAGGTCTCCCTACCCCTCTCGGTCCACAGGGTGGCCGGGAGTGAGAGAGGTCTAGCATAGGCAGACTCAATCCCAATCCAACAGCTTGTGGTTGGTTCGTTGTTCCACATTATAACTTGTTTGAGTTGGGCCGCCAAATAATATTTCATGATATCCGGGACTGCCAAGCCTCTGCTTTCCTTTGGTGCTAGCAAGATAGTTCTAGCAACCCTTGGTCTTTTATTTTGCCAAATAAATTCGAAGATTTTGTTTTGCATATTTTTGAGTTCACCTAGTGGGATATCAATGGGGAGAGTCTGGAAGTAATACAGAAGTCTTGGTAGGATGTTCATTTTTACCGTGGCTATTCTTCCTAGCCAAGATATCTGATATCCATTCCAGCTTTGAAGGTCTTTTTTTAGTCTCGCAAATAGGGGTGGGTAATTGTATTGAAATAGTGTTTTGTACTCCCGTGTTATTTGTATTCCTAGGTATTTGATTTTTGTGGAGCTCCACCTATAATTGAAGTTTATTTGCAGTAATTTGGCCTCGGGGTGGGGTAGGGATATATTTAATGCTTCCGACTTATCCATATTAGTTTTGAATCCCGAGATTTTGCTGAATTTGTCTAATTGTGAGTGTAAATTCGAGAGTGAGGTCAAGGGGTTGGCCAGAGTCAGGATAATGTCATCAGCAAAGAGGGATATCTTATAGTTTGTCCCCCCAATTTCAATACCATTTATATTTTTATCCTCTCTAATTGTTGCTGCCAAGGGTTCGATAGAGAGGGCAAATAGAAGCGGAGACAAGGGGCATCCTTGTCGAGTACCATTTTTAATGTTTATAGGGTTTGCGTCTCCTCCTGGGAGCTTCACGACGGCCGTGGGACTTTTGTACAGGGCTCTGACCCCTGTCAGATAGTGGCCCTTAAATCCGAATTTGATTAATGTTTGATCTAAAAAGTCCCATCTGATCCTATCGAATGCTTTTTCCGCATCTAGACTCAATAGGATGGCCTTCGTGGATGAGAGATGTACATGGTCGATTATGTTAATGATTTTCCTGGTGTTATCTGAGGCCTGCCTGCCGGAAATAAACCAGACTTGATCTATGTGTATTAGGCTTGGTAGTATGGGGGTTAATCTGTTGGCTAAAATTTTACTGAAAAGTTTTAGATCCGAATTAAGGAGGGCTATGGGGCGATAACTACCGCACTGTAGTGGGTCTCTCCCTTCCTTTGATATAACTGCTAGATTGGCCTTAGACATAGATGCTGGGATGGTTGTTCCCTCCAGAAACTCGTTGAACATATCAAGGAGATATGGAGCTAAAATTAGCTTGAATGTCTTATAATATTGATTGGAGAACCCATCTGGGCCTGGCGTTTTGCTAGGTTTTAGTTGGGAGATGGCATTTAAGAGCTCCTCTTGAGAGATTTCATTGTTTAGTTCTGCAAGATCCCCTTCTGAGAGGCTTGGAAGGTTACAAGAATCTAAATATTTAGCTATAGCTTCCTCGTTAGAGGATCTATTTTTTGGGAACTTTAGATTATATAAATTAGAGTAGAAGTCTGAGAATTCGGCTGCTATCTGTTTCTCGCAATATGTTTTGGCACCTGTCTTTGTTTGTAAAGCTGTTACTTGGGCTTTCGTTCTCAGACCTCTTAGCTTGGATGCTAATAACCGGTCGGCCTTATTCCCTTTATCGTAGTATTTTTGCCTGGCCCACCGCAGCGCCCTCTCCACTTCATCAAGTTGTATCTGTTTGAATTCAGATCTGGCTTTATCTAATATTTTGAGTAATTTTTTTGAGGGATTAGTTTTATGTTTTTGTTCCAGTAGTTGGACCTTTCCCGCCAATTCGTTGTACAATTTCTGTCGTGTTTTTTCTTGTATGAGGCTATGGAAATGATATTCCCTCTGATCGTGGCCCTATGGGCCCCCATAGCATCGCTGATGACTCTACGGAGCCCTTGTTCAGTGTAAAGTATTCTCTGAGTTTTTGTTTAATTTCTATTTCTACATCTGGTTGGTTTAACAGAGAATCATTTAGTTTCCAATTGTATTGGCTATTTTTATAGAAGGGGAGGGAGAGCGTCAGCGAGACCGGGGCGTGGTCCGACCAGGATATTGATCCTATATCTGACTGGGAGGTTGCCTGGAAGATATCCTTAGTACCCAGAAAATAGTCAATCCTTGAGTAGGTCTGGTGCGGGGGGGAGAAGTAGGAGTAATCCCTCTGACCCTGGTGCTGTGCTCGCCAGATATCTATTAATGCGAACTCTTTCAGTATGTTACGGAATTCCCTAGCATTTTTCTCCGTAACACGAGGGAGGGGGGTATCTAATGTGCCCATCCTGTCCTGGTCGGGGTCTACAAGCATATTTAGGTCTCCGGCCAACAACAGTGTAGTTCTAGGCTGGGGAGCTAGGCTGTCACAAAGTTATCTCAGGAAGTCAGCTTGAGCCTCGTTTGGGGCGTATATATTGACCATAGTAATATCCACCCCGGACAAGGTGCCTTGGAGGATAAGAAATCTGCCTTCCGGATCTGCAGTTTCTTATTTTAAAGAAAATTTAACATTTTGTTTGAACAAAATAGCTACCCCTCTCTTTTTGGTTGGGCAGGATGCATAGTAGGTCTGAGGGTAATATCTCTGGAAGGTATTGGGGGGGGGGGGGGTTGTCGTGTTAAAGTGAGTTTCCTGTAAAAACAGGATGTCTCCCTTCGTCTTTTTGAGCTCCTGAAGAGCGAGCCTTCTTTTAAGTACTGAGTTTAGTCCTCTGACATTTAGGGATATTAGTTTGTGTTGTGTTGTGGGCCATTGTTACCTGGATGGTATTTCAGGGCTTCTGTCATTCCCTCCACTTTCCCAAGGTGGTGGGCGTCTCTACAGTCATACCTTGTCTTGACCTCTGAGTGGCCTTTTTGTGGAATCTTGGTTTCTGGAGACCCTGGTTGTCTGCGTATGTGCTCGTCCCTGCTGGGTGTGAGTGGACAGAAAAACAGGGTTGTGTTCATTTTTATGTGTGACTTTTCTTTTGTATAGAGTACCTGGTGCTGACGAGAGCTGGTTCTGCAAGATCGTCCCCTGTGGTCTCTGGGCACATGGATGGCTGGGGGGGCATGGGGGGGATGGGGGAGGAGAGGAAAGAGAGGGGGGTGAGAAAAGAGTGGAAAAAGAAAAGAAAGTGGGCTGTCCAAGAGCCCAGTTTTAGAGACCCTCATCTCTCTAAGGATGAAGGTAGTAGGCCTATTGCCTCTGGGAGACTTCCCTGAGCGCCGCTCTCTGAGAGCCATCAGGGAGGCCGGAGAGCCCTCCTTCAAAAGGCATTGCAACTAAACATATTAAATCATATAAAACTTGTTCAACCCTATAACTTCCGGGTCTAACGTTGTGGGACCCTTAACTAATTGCTTTCATAACCTTATGCTTATATGTCATGCTAACCTCTGTTTGGCATAGGGGTAGGGGTGTTCCCCGCTAGGGGAGGGGGGGGGGCAGAAGTGGAGGGGGGGAGGGATATGATCAGGGGGGGGGAGGAAGGGAGGGGGGGATAAACTGGGCCCGGGGAGGGAGCACGTGAGGGTAGGAGGGGGGGGGGGTATAGGGGATGGGAAGGGGGGGCGCTGGGGGAGTCTATACAAGTATCACCCCCTTGGGTACCTGTCCTGGAGCCCTTTCTCTTGTTGGCCTCTATGGTAGAAAGCCTAATACCTCTTTTGGGATCCCCCTTTCAGAGGCTTCTCGTTTCCTCCCCAGGTGAGCCCCCCAACTGTGCCCACCAACATTTGCTAAGGGCACAGGACGCACCCCGGGAGGAACCGAGTTGTTGTGGGTGAACCCCTTGGCGTAGAGGTGGCTCCAGGTAAGTATTTACAATATTTAGCTAACACTGGATACACACGAGGAAGTTTTTTCGTATAGCTTCAGTCCCCATATGTCTATCTTTGGGCTTGCCGTCAGCCTCTGTCTATGTTGGCCGAGTCTGACTCCGCCGAGACCGCCGGACCAGCTCCCGATCCATCACGCCGGGGGGGGGGGGAGGGGGGGCCGGGCAGGGAGCGAGGGGAGAGGAAAGGGGGGAGGGGAGAGAAATGTGGTTCCCATCTCCCCCAGACAATCATCCCCCCCTCCCGCACAACCAAAGCCCCCCCCACCCCCCCAAACATCATCACCCCCCGTCTACATCGGGTCTTCTGTCCGCCTCTCCCTGCTCTCATCCTGAGACTCTTTCTCGCATTCCCGGCAGAGGCCAAGAGCGCCGACACTCCGAAGGAGAGCGACTTCATCTCACAGCAGGTAAGTGGAGATCAACCGGGGGGGTAGACAGGGGAGCTGTTTCTCTCTTTTATCCAGGGGGAGGGAGATCTGGGGGTAATGGAGGAAGCAGTCCCGCCACCTCCGTCAGGTCTGGACAAGTACTGAGTCTTGATTCTTTTTCTTCCCCCACCTGGTTTCGCTGGGTGGCGATTCTCTGGGAAGTGCGCGGTACCTTCTCAGTTGGTCTTTGGTTCTGAGCGCCATCAGCTTCTTCATGGGCAGATCCTCCGCTCGCCTGTGGGATGCCCAGGCCTCTCATAAATCTCGGGATTTCTTCCGGGTAGGATAGAGTGTGGTATTTCCCTCCTGATTGCACAACAATTTTGAATGGGAACCCCCAGCGATATTTTAAGTTGTTTTCTCTCAGTTTCCGCAGGAGGGGTTTGAACTCTCTTCTCCTGTCTACAGTTTTCTTCGAGAGATCACTATAGATTTCGATTTGTGTGTTGCGGAATTGTAAGGCTCCTTGTCTCTACTGGCTGCTAATAATTTCTCCTTCGTAGAGTAGTAGTGGAATTTAATCAGGACATTTCTGGTCCTCTTGGGGTCAGTAGATTTTGGCCCCGGGGCTCTGTGGGCCCTATCCATCTCCAGTTTATCAGGGGATAAGTCCGGGACTAGGTGGATAAATAGGTCTGTCAGGTAAGTGCGGAGCTGGTCCGTCTCCACGGACTCCGGGACATACCTTATTCTCAGGTTCTGCCTCCGGTCGCGATTTTCTTGATCTTCGGCACTTTCCTTTAATTCCCTTATTTCCCAGTGTAACCGGTTTATTTCGTCCTCTGCGGAGGATTGGGCCTGCTCCAAGGCTTCCACCTTATGGTTCAGAGTGTCCATCTTAGCAGCCAGGAGGTTCATATCACTCCTTAAGGTGTTGACCGCTTTAGTCAGGTCATCCTGGATTTCTTTCCTCATTCTCGTGAAGAGGTTCTCCAGGTATTCTTTATTAATGTCAATGTTTGCCATTTCTGGCTGCTGTGTTCTACCTGGGTATTCCTGCGTGCGAGTCAGGCCGCCATCTTGCGAGTCCTCGCAGCTCCCTGCGGGACGCTGGTTTGGGGTAAAGTAGCTCGCGACTGTATGCTGGGCTGCTTTTTTGCCCTTGCCGCTCATGCTCTGTATGTTCCCCTGTATGCTTATGGTCCCCACTTTATTATTTTTATTCCTTTTTATTTAAGGGGGGGGAGGTGTGAGAGTGTTGCTGAGCTTCTGGGGTGTTTCTGGGGCTGGTGAATAGTTATTTATTTATTTATGTGGCTCAACACTGTGTTGCTGGGGAGGTAGGGTGTTGTGGCACACTGAGGCTCAGGCATCAGTTGAAAATTGATGGTTGGGACAAGCAGCTGTATACCCCTTTAAGGGGAGATGGTGCCTCAGTGGAGTGTTTCTTTAAGATGGCCGCTTCCTCCCCTGCCGCCACGTGGTGGGTCTCACAGCTCCTGCAGCCAGGGATACTCTCCCCTGCCGGGATAACCTGATGGGGGTATGTTTATTTATTTTATTTATTCGGGGGGGGGGCAAGCGGAGACCGGGACCGCAACAGGGAGATGCTGCTGCAGCTCCGGCTTCCCCTCGGGGCCGCGGGAGGCCGCCGCGGGCGCACTTCAGGGGAAGCACGCACAGGGGGGGAATCCCCAAGCCCCGCAGTAAGAGCGGACTCCGCGGGACACGCGGAGCTTAGCCCCGTCGCCTCTCCTACCTCCCTCATGCTCCTCCAGGCGATTCCGCTGACTTTTTCTTGCGAGTCAAAGGGGGGACTTCTACCGGGGGTCGGGGCTCACAGGAGGCCTCCCAGAGCGCCGGCAACCCCTCTCTAAATCGGCAGAAAAGGTACTTCTTGTGCCCAGCTGGTCTTAGGGGTTCAGGATTGTAGGTTTTGGGGGGGATTTGTTTATTTAGTTTCTATTTTTATAGGTTATACGTTGGAGGGGCTCTGGAGCCAATCTCTCAGACAGCCATTCCTCTTGACGTCACAGGAAGTCTCTTTTATTGTAATTTTTTTTTTTTTATTTTCTCCACAAGCCTGCAAAAACCATCTTACTGTACTGTATTACGATATTCAATCTGTACTGTAGCTTTTGTCTGCGACTCTGTGCGTTTGACTGCACATGGTTATTTTGTGTGCTTTTTACGTACTGTATTTGGGGGTGTATTATTATGATGAACTGCCTTTTGAAATTAAAGTATGTCTTTAGCTTTGAACTTCATGCGGCTGTCTTTAATTTTATGAATCTTGCCATTGTGTTCTTAATCTGTCCATAGTCGAGCTTCAAAGCCTCACTGCGCCTGCGTGTAATCCTTTTTCAGATGGGAGCTATTTAGCTGCTTAGCTGCTTTCTGCGCATGAGTCACCCAACCCCCCCCTCTCCACAGAGTCATAAATTTTCTGAATTTTGCCATTGTGTTCTTAATCCGTCCATAGCCGAGCTTCAAAGCCTCACTGCGCCTGCTTGTGATCCTTTTTCAGAAGGGAGCTATTTAGCTGCTTACTGTAGCTGCTTACTGCGCATGAGTCACCCAACCCCCCCTCTCCACAGAGTCGTTAATTTTCTGAATCTTGCCATTGTGTTCTTAATCCTTCCATAGCCGAGCTACATTACAAAGCCTCACTGCGCCTGCGTGTAATTCTCTTTGAGACAGGAGCATTGAGGCTTGGTTTATGGCAATGTTTTGGAAAATCTCTTCTCGAATTTGTTTTGCACAGAGCATCACCTTGATATTATAATAATAATAATAATAATAATAGCATGTTTTTGTATATCGCTGTTAGTTATAGTATACGTAGCGCTTTCCAGAGACATTTTGCAGGCACAGGTCCCTGTCCCGTGGAGCTCACAATCTATGTTTTTGGTGCCTGAGGCACAGGGAGATAAAGTGACTTGCTTTTTATGTACTATATTTGGGGGTTGTATTTGGGGTTTTATTGATCAAATTATTATGATGAACTGCTTTTTGAGATTACTGTACTCTACTCTACAGTATGTAATTTCTTTAAACTGCTGCACAACTAATCCTTCATCCCTCCCCCACGCACACACAAACTCTTTTCGACAGACACCTCCACAGAGTCATTCATTTTCTGAAGTTAGTCATTGTGTTTTTAATCCGTCCCTAGCCGAGTGTCAATCGCCTCACTGCGCCTGCATGTACTCTAAGCCTCTTTGAGATGGGAGCTAGCTGCTTACTGCGCATTAGTCACCCAACTCCCCCTCTCCACAAAGTCGTTAATTTTCTGAATCTTGCCATTGTGTTCTTAATCCGTCCATAGCCGAGCTACATTACAAAGCCTCACTGCGCCTGCGTGTAATTCTCTTTGAGACAGGAGCATTGAGGCTTTGTTTACGGCAATGTTTTGGAAAATCCCTTCTCGAATTTGATTTGCACAGAGCATCACCTTGATATTATAATAATAATAGCATGTTTTTATATAACACTGTTAGTTACAGTATACGTAGCGCTTTCCAGAGATATTTTGCAGGCACAGGTCCCTGTCCCGTGAAGCTCACAATCTATGTTTTTGGTGCCTGAGGCACAGGGAGATAAAGTGACTTTCTTTTTATGTACTGTATTTGGGGGTTGTATTTGGGGTTTTATTGATCAAATTATTATGATGAATTGCCTTTTCAGATTACTGTACTCTACACTACAGTATGTAATTTCTTTGAACTGCTGCACAACTAATCCTTCATCCCTCCCCCACGCACACACAAACTCTTTTCGACAGACACCTCCACAGAGTCATTCATTTTCTGAAGTTAGTCATTGTGTTTTTATCCGTCCCTAGCCGAGCGTCAATCGCCTCACTGCGCCTGCGTGTACTCTAAGCCTCTTTGAGATGGGAGCTAGCTGCTTACTGCGCATGAGTCACCCAACGCCCCCCCTCTCCACAGAGTCATTAATTTTCTGAATCTTTCCATTGTGTTCTTAATCCATCCATAGCCGAGCTTCAAAGCCTCACTGCGCCTGCGTGTGATCCTTTTTCAGATGGGAGCTATTTAGCTGCTTAGCTGCTTACTGCGCATGAGTCACCCAACCCCCCCCCCCCCCTCTCCACAGAGTCGTTAATTTTCTGAATCTTGCCATTGTGTTCTTAATCCGTCCATAGCCGAGCTACAGTACAAAGCCTCACTGCGCCTGCGTGTAATTCTCTTTGAGACAGGAGCATTGAGGCTGTGTTTATGGCAATGTTTTGGAAAATCCCTTCTCGAATTTGGTTTGCACAGAGCATCACCTTGATATTATAATAATAATAGCATATTTTTGTATAGCGCTATTAGTTACATTATACGTAGCGCTTTCCAGAGACATTTTGCAAGCACAGGTCCCTGTCCCGTGGAGCTCACAATCTATGTTTTTGGTGCCTTAGGCACAGGGAGATAAAGTGACTTTCTTTTTATGTACCGTATTTGGGGGTTGTATTTGGGGGTTTATTGATCAAATTATTATGATGAACTGCCTTTTGAAATTACTGTACTCTACTCTAAAAGTATGTAATTTCTTTGAACTGCTGCACAACTAATCCTTCATCCCTCCCCCACGCACACACAAACTCTTTTCGACAGACACCTCCACAGAGTCATTCATTTTCTGAATTTAGTCATTGTGTTTTTAATTCGTCCCTAGCCGAGCGTCAATCGCCTCACTGCGCCTGCGTGTACTCTAAGCCTCTTTGAGATGGGAGCTTGCTGTTTACTGCACATGAGTCACCCAACCCCCCCCCCCTCTCCACAGAGTCGTTAATTTTCTGAATCTTGCCATTGTGTTCTTAATCCGTCCATATCCGAGCTTCAAAGCCTCACTGCGCCTGCGTGTGATCCTTTTTCAGATGAGAGCTATTTAGCTGCTTAGCTGCGTACTGCGCATGAGTGTAACGAACGGGGAGTTACGCCGCTCTCAGCGTGCTCCCCACTTACCTGCAGCCCTGCCAGGGCTTCCCGCGTCTCACACGGATCCCTCCTCCAGGACGCCGAGCTCCGTTTCCCCTGTGCGCGCGCGCGCATGTCAGTCCTCTTCTTCTGCCTTTGGGTCTGGGCATGTGCCCACTCACGCATCCACAGGCGCAGCCACACGGAGGCGTGGCCAAACGGAGGCGCACCAGCCTCCTAAAGGCACAGAACCTATTTCCAATGCTGCAATCCAATATGCCAGTTCTTCTAGGATCTATAGCCCCTCCTCCAGGAACTCATCTAGACCTATCCCTGTCTCAGCCTGGCCCATTCACATTCCCCCCCACCTTGCTACTCTGCCATTGGACCCTCTTGCCTATATATACCCTGCAGCTTCATTAACTCGTCGGCTGAGCATAGAACCAGTTGTTCTCATCTCTCTTTGCCTCCCTAGTCCTGTCCTGTCTTGTTTCGCAGTCTTCCTCGTGTACCGAACCGGCTTCCTCTACGACTATCCGCACCTCTGGCATCCCGAACTTGGCGTACGGCAATACAACTCTCCGCACCTCTGGCACCTCGAACCCGGCAAAAGGTAAACGATTACGTCCTTCTCTCTAACCCTGGACTTGGCGAACAGCACCCTCTACCATCCGTACCTCTCCTGCCCTGACTCGGACTCCCGGACCACTCTACTCTCAAGACGTGCCCTCGTGGCTGTGGGTGGCGTTATATCCTATCCCACCTCAGCACCGCGGTCCCACCTCGTTTGTGGTGAGCTCATCCTGACAATGAGTCACCCAACCCCCCCCCCTCTCCACAGAGTCGTTAATTTTCTGAATTTTGCCATTGTGTTCTTAATTCGTCCATAGCCGAGCTACAGTACAAAGCCTCAATGCGCCTACGTGTAATTCTCTTTGAGATGGAGCATTGAGGCTTTGTTTACGGCAACGTTTTGGAAAATCCCTTCTCGAATTTGATTTGCACAGAGCATCACCTTGATATTATAATAATAATAATAATAATAGCATGTTTTTGTATATCGCTGTTAGTTACAGTATACGTAGCACTTTCCAGAGACATTTTGCAGGCACAGGTCCCTGTTCCGTGTAGCTCACAATCTATGTTTTTGGTGCCTGAGGCACAGGGAGATAAAGTGACTTGCTTTTTATGTACTGTATTTGGGGGTTGTATTTGCGGGTTTATTGATCAAATTATTATGATGAACTGCCTTTTGAAATTACTGTACTCTACTCTACAGTATGTAATTTCTTTGAACTGCTGCACAACTAATCCTTCATCCCTCCCCCACGCACACACACACTCTTTTCGACAGACACCTCCACAGAGTCATTCATTTTCTGAAGTTAGTCATTGTGTTTTTAATCCGTCCCTAGCCGACCGTCAATCGCCTCACTGCTCCTGCGTGTACTCTAAGCCTCTTTGAGATGGGAGCTAGCGGCTTACTGCGCATGAGTCACCCAACACCCCCCCCCCCCTAACCCTTTGAGGCTTTGTTTACGGTAACGCTTTGGAAAATCCCTTCTCGAATTTGAAATGTAAATCTGATTTGCACAGCATTGTGAGAATTGAGAGTAAAAAAAACCCATTAACTGATTCATGTTGTTTTGTCATTCATTCTTATACTGTTGAGGTGGGGGGAAGGGAGGTTGTGGTTGTTGTCAATGATTATGATAATCAGGAATGTGAATAAATATTTTATTAGGAACAAAAAAATACAAATATAAAAATAATCATGAATAATACATAATGCAGTCTTTATTAAGTTCTTCTGGCAGATTGAAATTGGATAAACATTTAGAAAACATTTGTAAAACATGGAGAAACATGAATTATGCACATTTAGAACAATGTTATTTAATAATATATATGCTGTAATGTATAATATATATATATATATATATATATATATATATATATATATATATATATATATATATATATATATGTGTATATATATATATATATACAGTATACATAGTAATATTATTTTTTCCGTCTTTATCTTGTTCCTCATTCCGTGTACAGTACAGTAGTTCATTGAGAGAGGAGAGGTTTTGTGTACATCAATACTGCTGTTTATATACTGTACATTTGACTGTACAAACAGATTAGACTGGACACAACACCCCACCTCCCCCCAGGCCACCCTTTTTTCCTGAAATGACAAGAAAACAAAAAAATAGTGCAGTTACTGTATGTGCGTACTGTATTATGGCATTGTGTGATATGCAGTACTACTGTAGATGGCTGGTGCTGCTTTCTCTGAAAAGAAAAAAATTGACCAGTTAGTAGGCAGTTACTGTACTACTGTCAAACTAGTCTACTGTACTGTATACTGGAACTACTGTATACTCTGACTACTGTTAAATACTATTTCACCTGATGGCTGGTGCTGCTCTCTCTGTAAAGAAAAAAACTGTAACTACTGTATACTCTGACTATTGTGAAAGAAAAAATCTGTGCCAAACCTACCTGTATCATACTGTACTTACAATACTACAGCACAGTACTACTTTCCTGATGCTTGCCCATTACGCGCGATCACAATGGGCAACACAGTGGCAATATGGTCTATATATTTATTGCAGCGTTCCACAGTGAGTGCATCGTTCCAAAAACTCATTATGCCTTTCAACAACTCATTCTTTTTGGAGGATTTTGCCACCTTCCGGATATGGTCCTTCAGCTGATGCCAGACCATTTCGATCGGATTGAAGTCTGGCGATCTGTCATTGGAAACAAAGGACAATTAGTTTAAGAGATACAGAACACAGTAAAAACAGTGGGGGAAAAATGAGGCACGGTTACCGCACTTACTCCGCTGGCGTCTTCACCCAGTTGATACCCCGCTCAAGGATATGCGCTGTTGACGCGGTGTGCTTCGGATCGTTGTCCTGGTTGAAGCGGTGACCATCCGGGAACTCGCGTGTGATATATTGCACTCAATCTCAGAGACAATGTTGTCTTGGAAGCTTTATTCATGATTCCTATAGCAAGAAAAGAAAAGTGCTCAAAAAACTGCAAAATAGTACAGTACAAGGCTACACTAGTAAAGTACAGTGCATAAGGCTACATTATATTTGATATATTTTACCTTCAAAGATAACAATGCATCCTGGTCCACGGCTAGAGATGGCACCCCACACATTCAGCTTCACGGGGTGTTTTGGCCGTGGCTTCAAAGATATGCAGCCTTTTTTGTGTAATGCAAAGCTTGCAAATCTCTCCAGCGACAGAGTAGACTCATCAGTGAAGATGCAATCCTGGAAAGTTTCCACACTGTCGATCCATGCCTGGGCCTGGACCACTCTTTTGATTTTGTTTGCGTCCCGTATCATGGGGTACGCTCTTTAATGACAAGGAATAAATAATTTTAGCGGTATAGTGCAGTTTCCTAAACAACACTTTTACCTCCTGTACTGTCCAGTACTAACCTCACACGTCCATATTTGCATCCAATGCTGCATCTCATCTTCTTTATCCTGGTCTCAGATACAGTCAGATTGTGCTTTTCCTGCAGAGTGTATTTTACCCTTAATGCACTCTTCTCATCATTCTCCTCACTTATTTTGAAGTGTTGTCTCCCTACAATGTAAAGAAAATATAAATACACAAAATATACAGTATATGCTGTTGTAATATAAATATACAAAATATATATACTGTTGTAATATAAATATAAAAAATATATATACTGCTGTTATATAAATATAAATATAAAAAAATATATATACTGTTGTAATATAAATATAAATATAAAAAACATATATACTGTTATAATATAAATATACAAAATATATATACAGTACTGTTGTAATATAAATATAAATATAAAAATATATACTATTATAATATAAATATACAAAATGTATATATATTTTGTTTAAGTTGTATAAATATACTTACGCGTTAGTTACCCTTGGTGCCCTTTTGCATTCTCTGTTTTTTCCATGTGCATGATAGCTCACGGTGGTTGCTGGCACAACGAGGCCAGAAGTAGCTAACCAGTGTTGGATAGCAGCAATTCGGTGTCCACTCGTGTACATCTCCTTAATTCGCATGCTGAGCTCCTTGGAAATCTTTTTAACAGGCATTGCTGCTAGAAGAAAGAAATGCAAACACAAAAATGTATATTCGATGTTTAGTCGATGTGTATTCAATGTGCAGTGAATCCACAAAATGGATGGTGTATTTATACGGTAATGACTCACATTAGAGTACGTCCACTTTCAACACCTGTACCTCGCCGCCATGCATAAAAGGTTACACACTTTGCATAGCCCACCACTCGATGATCTTTATCTGAACTTGCCCTTGTCCAGATACTGTACTGCATTGTGCCATCTGCTTCCATGGATCGACCCCGATTCTACGGACGCAGGAACCCACTCGCCTCTGCCGTGCCTGTCATGCTGAAAAAGCGAAAGGCGGTTGCCGTTTCCACGCCAAGGTCAAAGTGACAGGCTAAGGCCAATAAAGAAAACCGTCTGCTGACCCCAAAGGCTAAGGATTTTCATAGACGTCAGCCTTATTATGTGAAGAAGATATACAGTGATGTACTCTCGACGCAAAACGATTGGCAGCCAACCTATCGAATCCGCAGACCACTTCCTCACATACGCTTCGACGACTCTGCCGCCGCTGTCCCGGAAATCTTCAGCCCGTCTTCTCCACCCCTCGTCCTCGACGCTGTCGCCGCCCTCACGGAAACCCACAGGCCATCTTCTCCAGTTCTATCAAACATGTTGTAGTTATGTGTGTGTTATATGTAAGTATTACTGCAGCAGATTGGCTCTGTGTGACGTCTTATAGGTGAAGATATAGGAGAGGGTTAATTAGAGGTTGTGTTACCTTAGACCCTTATGATCTCATTATCTATCTGGTGTGTTGAACATCTGATTCAATCATTTACACCCAATAGAGATCCTTGTCCCCCTATATGAACGTCACTGGAGGCAATGCCAGTTATTCTTTTGACAAAGTCTCCAACGAGACGAAACGCGTCAAGATGTTCCTTGTAGCAGTTTGTTTTGTGCTGTCATGCACTCATTAAACATAGACTTTTAGATCTATAGCGTGTGGACTTCCTGATTCATATCCTGACGGCAGCTGTGCACCGCCTGATTACCCGCTTTTTTCTATCTGACGACGCTGCCTCTGAAATCCATGGGTCACTTTCTCCTTAGCTCTTAGATGACTCTGCTTCTCGCCCCGGAAATCCAAAGGTCACTTTCTCCATCCCTCTTTGACGACGCTGCCGCTTCTCCTCTACCGGACATCCACAGGTCACCTCCTCCACCTTTCTTCGACGACGCTGCTGCTTCTCTCCATGGAACCCCCATCTCATCCTCCCAGATTTCCAGAAGCCATGCACAAGAAGCAGCTCATTAGACCGGATGCTGAATGGGATAACTGTGGATCTCCCCGGGAACTCTATTGTGCTAGCAAAGATAGATTTGCTTCTGGAGACCATGCTAGGAGACAACACGGCGACCAAGACTGGAGGAAAGCTTCCTCCCAGACAACCTATCATCGCCCGTCGCCTCAAGCACACCCGCTCCCAAAAGACCTACATTCGCTAGCATCGATACGGTGCCCGACATCACCCTATGCGATCTGCCACCGGCGCTCAGGGAGAAGTATAGGGTGAAGAGTGCTGGTGCACCCCACAAGTATGCCTTTTTACTTTTTAAGCACCATGTTCCCTACTCGTTGTACTGCGACTGGGCCTTCAGAGTGAACTACGAAGGAAATCGCGTAAAAAAGAAGCTTCCTGCCAATTTAAGAAAGAACATTCTGGATGAAATGCGGCGCTTTTATCCAATTACAGATCCTGTAATGAAAGGCGTTCGAGACTGCATTAATGGCATTTTGCGCCATGCAAGGAATCGGCCATGGACGGACAATGTGGAGGACTTTCTGTAAGACCATACTGTTGTGCTGAATTGTACTGTACTGTACATGTTTTGACCTGCTGTACTTAAATAAAGGAGATGTTGTTGTGTGTTTTTTTACTTGTATTTATACAGAAATGTTTTAACTTGCTGTCCACACACACAGGACCTGCACAATTCCAGTCTCTGAGGGCCGCAAAAATGCACAGTTTTCAAGGTTGTCCTGAAAACCGGCCCTGTTTGCTGCCCTCGAGGACTGTAGTGGTGCAGGTCTGACTGACAGTTTTGCACACCATCCCACTGTACTGTTTATGTTTCTTTAATAAAGGAGATGTTTCGCTTGTATCCTGTATTTTATGAATAAAGATTTTTTTTTTAATCACAGGTAAGACCATACTGTTGTGCTGAACTGTATTGTACTGTACATGTTTTGACCTCCTGTACTTAAATAAAGGAGATGTTGTTGTGTGTTTTTTTACTTGTATTTATACAGAAATGTTCTAACTTGCTGTCCACACACACAGGACCTGCACAATTCCAGTCCCTGAGGGCCGCAAACAGGCACGGTTTTCAAAGGTTACCCTGAAAACCGGCCCTGTTTGCTGCCCTCGAGGACTGTACTGGTGCAGACTGTTTTGCACACCATCCCACTGTACAGCATATGTTTTGACTTGCCGTTCTTTAATAAAGGAGATGTTGCGTTTTGTATATTTTATGAATAAAGAATTTATTTTTAAAACATGTGATTGTAAACCATACTGACTGACATAAATGTTTTCACAACTGTAGCAGTAAACCATACACCTGTTGATGTTTTCAATTGCTGTGCACTTAAAATATTTCTATATTGTACAGTATTAGTAAATAAATGTTTTTGTACTTACTCCATCAATAAAAGAACACGTTGATTTGTTTAACATTGTTCCATTGGCTCCTTTGCTGCTGTAACAAAATATAGTGTTTCAAGAATGTCGAGGCATACTGCACTGTATACTGTAGGCATGCTCAGTATAAGAACAGGAGTAAATGGAGGACAAAGCACAAGCAAAAACGGAGCAGGGAGGACCCATAAATTAAAAGGGCACTTAAATGTGCACTTAAAAGACCCATCCAACCAAAAAAGTATGAGTATTAAAAAAAATAGAAGACACAAACTGTACTGTACTGTATGTACTGGCACTGTATACTGTAGAAGACACATAATGTACAGTATGTGATACATGTAGAATAAATGCATAGATTTTATTTTTCGGGTTTATTATACAGTATACTGTACTGTATATAAAAAAGTATTGTATACTGTATGGCCGGAAAACATCAGCATACTGTTTCAGGTACAGTATTCTATCCTAATCAATAACTACGGCCGCTAAACTGTAGACACCGGTACGTGGTTTTTTAAATCCGATTCAGCAATGTGCAGGCATTGTTACACAAAGCGATATTATCCATCGAAATCCCTCCATTAGCCGTTTTCTTTTCTGAAGAAAAACAAAAAGAAAAGTTTTACTGTAATGGTCAGCCCCCTAAAGACGTTCCCAGCCAGTCCCACCAATAATTTTCTCGGGGGGCATCTCCTGTTCACATGCGCACGCGCCTACCGTCGATGTAATGACACTCATATGCGTTTCAAGAAGGTTCCAATGCGCATGCGCCTAGTGTTCCACCAATTGTTCAGTATCTGCAGTACAGTACTGTAGAAGCCGCTCAGCCAATGATATTGCTTACAGGAGAATCGCTTGACTTTCGAATCGCACCGATATTGATACTGTATTGTCAAAATAAAAAAAAACACAGAAAATAATACGGCAACAATACTAACAATACTCACCATAGAATTTCCCTTTCAGCTGGCGCCGGTCCACTGCTAGTCCAGTGTTCTTGATTATCCACGTCGATAGTTGGCAGCGGGACTAGTCCACCTGTAGTCAGCTGATGAGGCTGGAAATTGCTTAGGTACATGCAAGCTTGATCGAAACTGCACGCGAAATCCGGCTCAGGCTTGCTGGATAGACAGCAATGGTTGTCACTGACGGTGGGACCGTCATTCGAAGCCATTGCTGGTGCATTGCTTGGCAGCGACTGTCGTTTCTTAGTTGGTTTTAACACGACCCTTCACCTTTTGCCATCATCATGATCATAGATACAGGAAAAAGCCGGTGTTACACACCAATACCCTCCAACAAATTGTGGCTCAATACGATAAAAACAGGGATCGCTACATAACCTTTTCCTTATTGCACCCTTCCACGTATGATGAGCTGGCGAAAATTTGTAAAAGTCATAGTTTTCGATAAAATACTGATAAATTTGAACAACTGTTGCCATCTTAGCCTCTGTTGCATTAATTGCGGCCCATATCAAATACGCGTAACTTCTGTCGGGTTTTTGGAAAGCGGGCTGCACTTGAACACTCATGGCGGGCAGCGGGTCTCTGTAGAATACTGTAACCGAAACTTGTCTTTGTCTTTCTTTTATATGAAAAGCCTAAATTGATACATTTTTTAAAATATCTTCCTTCAGTCTCAAGGCCAAGTTACAATAGCACACTGTTGTATCTTTTTTACACGAAACACCTGCAAGTCGACACATTACTGAAGTGCATGCACATTACAATTCATGAATATCTGCCATCTGGCAGACACGCGAAGAATTGCAACCTATTAAATCCGATCCATTCTCAATAAACGCATCAACCGCGCGTCAACCGCGCATGACCCGGGGCTGGGAACGCAAAATGCACGCGGCATGCGCCAGGTGAAGTGCGTTGCATTCCAGGAAAAAGTCAGGGAAAAAACGGCGATGTGTTAGAATAACAGCTGCCGCAGCAGTAGATTAACCCCTTAATTACTCTAGCGGTTACTAACCGCTAAGGTGATTAAAGGGTTAGGGGACATTATATTGTCGCTTTTTATTCTTGTGTATTTTTTGCAGCAACGGAGAGCAGGGACGGTGTGAGGATGAGGACAGCCTTCATCGTCGGTGCCTGGCAAGGGTGAGTGCAAGATGTTGACAAAATAATATTGCTGAAATGAAGATATTGGTGATATATATTTTAAATGGACTGGGGGGGTCTCTGGAGAAGGATTGAAAGTGATGTTCAGTTTCCATTTTGTAAAGTCAGTCATGTCCAGTATCCATTTTGTGAGTAAGAATGTATCTGGTGTAAATGAGAGAATTCGCTCCTACAGCAGCGGCACACTTTATTCTAACAAATCACCGGCTTTTACCTGGCATGTTCCTGGAATGCCACGCTGCCCGGCTGACGCGCGGTTGATGTGTTAATTGATAATGGTTCAGGATTTACAAGGCTGCAATGCTTTGATTTTTTTTTAATGTGGGTAGCGGGGGTGGGTGAAGGGGGTATTAGCCCCAACGGTGGTTGTTTAGGGCTTGCGGGGGGGGTATCGGATGCACTTAACCCTTTCACGACCGTAGCGGTATTAACTGCTACGGTCGTGAAGGGGTTAAGTGCACCCGAAACCCCCCCAAAAGTCCTAAACTCACACCAAGGGCAAAATACCCCCTTCACCCACCCCTGCTACCCACAATAAAAAAAAATTCACGCACAGCAGCCCCACAATTATTAAATAAATCTAAATAAATACATGAATATAAATATATATATATATATATATATATATATATATATATATATATATATATATATATATATACTGTGTATATATATATATATATATATATGTGTATATATACATACAGTACTGTATATATACACACATGATGAACCAATATACAAATAAATGTAGAAGGGTTATCAAAACCATACTGTACTACAAATAACACTTCTCCATACAGACACACTACATTACAATGAATTTCCTTTAATAAACCTACCTGATCTTACAATCTAAATCATCAAATGCCAATGAAAAAACTCACATTCCAATCAATACATTGCATTTACATTGTATTTATGATGCATAAAATCTATGCACCATATACATTCTGCAAATGAATGTGAACAATATTATTGCAAGCTAAATACAAATACTGTACTCCAAACAAGTCAACTATTTTAACCAATCAAGTAAACAAAAATCAATATATAAGTACCAACCAGAATTTTTTTTTTAAAACCAAGGCTAACCCTTACAATACCAAGGATTACATTAAAAAACATTATACTGTACACACATTGAAGCATTGCAATAAACAACATACAGTACAGTACATCCCCTGTATCTCCCTGCCTTGAGTGTAATCTGTGTAAAGCCCCCTCCCCCCTAATATTTCTGTTAAATCTCCCTGCCTTGAGTGTAATCTGTTTAAAGCCCCCTCCCCCCCAATGTTTCTGTTAAATCTCCCTGCCTTGAGTGTAATCTGTATAAAGCCCCCTCCCCCTATGGTGTCTGTTAAATCTCCCTGCCTGTGTTGCTGTGAGTGCAGTTTATGTAAATGTGGGGAGGGGGAGTGGGTTATAACCCCACCTCCTTGACTGTGATCTGTGTAAAGCCCCCTCAACCTAATGTTTCTATTAAATCTCCCTGCCTTGAGTGTAATCTTTATAAAGCCCCCTCCCCCTATTGTGTCTGTTAAATCTCCCTAAGTGTGTTGCTGAGTGCAGTTTATGTAAATGTGGGGAGGGAGGGGACCCGATGTGCATACTGTGAGGTCTAACCAGCCTCACCCACTACCCACATACCGTTACCCCCCCCCCCCATCCTGGCCATGGCCCCATCCGCTTCTGCAAAACAGACACAAAAATTAAAACATCCAAAGTAATGTCCCCTAACCCCTTAATCACCATAGCGGTTATTTACTGCTACAGTCATTAAGGGGTTAACCCACCCTCACCCACCACTCGGGATGCCTACATACCCTCCCACACTAACCCCCCCCCCCCCATGAGGCCTAACCACCCTCACCCAGTACCCACAAGGGAGGCCTACCCACATACCGTTGGGGACCCCCCCCCCCCAGTACCCACAATAAAAACAATAGTGACCCACAATAAACATCATTATATTTATTAAATACATTACCCACCCCCTGTGCCCCCCCCATAAATACAAGATTTATCCTTTTACAAACAGGGTTCATAACGCAGCCCCACGCGAGTCTCCGGTGGGCTGGGGGGGCACCTGACAGACCTAAGAGGTACCAGCAGCCCTTTTCAAACAGGTTCTGGAGGCCTGCTGGTGGGTCCCGCCAGCACCATGGCCCCCAGGTGGTCTCCTTGGGTCACCGTGGGCCACAATTGGGTCCCCACGGTAGGCCAAAGGATGTCTGGGAGCCCCGGGTCAGACCCACAGGTGTCTGCGGGGCCTCGGGTGGTTCCCACGGGGGTCTGGGGAACTCACGGGTGCTCACTACGGGTCCGCGGTGCCCCCACAGAAGTGGGACCACACATCATCATCCCCACACCTACGGGTCGGCGGTGCCCCCACAGAAGTGGGACCACACAGCTTCATCCCCGCAGACTACGGGTACTCGGTGCCCCCACAGATGTGAGGCCACCATTTCATCCCCGCATGTGTCACCCGTGTTTTTACTTACCCACTACCATGATGTCGATCATGCAATAAAGGACTTTTATTTACCTTGGTGTATAGCCCCTGCATTTGCTCTGCTGTGCTCCGCTCACCTCTCGCAGGATTTTTCTATTTGTAAAAAAAATAAACCTGGCCTATACATTCAATACATACACCCCCCCCCCCCCCAACACCTACAGAACAATAATGTGCAAAATAACTATTATCCAGATATGGATAATAGATTAATTGCCCATTTTTAAAAACATTAACTAGCATATTCAAATAAATAATAAAGTGCTACTGACCTCATCAAGAAGAAGTCTCCGTCGCCAGCAACATTCTTGTCTTGTCAACATTCTTGCCAGCAACATTCTTGTCAACATTGCCAAAACAAAGACAATACATTGCAATTACATTCAGATATCAATTAACCCCTTAAACAACTTATCAGATAATAACCGCAAAGGTAATTAAGGGGTTAAGCCTCACTGGCCCGATACCCACCCTTCATCCATGAATTTGTACAGTTGCTTCATCATGCAACTATATATACAGTATATATATATATATATATATATATATATATATATAAAACAGAAAAAGAGAGAGAGCGCACACCCCATAGCATAACATTGTATGTTTATTATAAAAAAAGGGGTAAGGAGGATGGGGGGTGGGGGGGATTGGAAACGCACACACAAGATTAAGATATAAAAAATGCAGTTTGTGATTTCATATCACCACCATCCGGTTCTGCATACGGTATAACGTCTCTGTGGACTCCTCCAGGACTGCCAGACGTGTTCACCATGAACCAGGTATCAGGGGGCTCCGTTCGCCGTCTTTATGCTGTCCCGAAATCAGCTCTCCAGTTCCAATGGCCGCTTGTAGTATCTCCACGCTTGGTTTGGCCTCGTGCGCGTGCGCAGCGTCGTCGTGACGTAATTGCGCTGTCAGTTTCCCTGACGCGTTTCGTCACCAACGGGCAACTTTCTCAAAGGGCTGATGATGTGTGGAATCAAGTCCTGCCCTCTTATAGCCAGTCCGTTGCTAGGGTAACCCGTAAAGGGTAATTATATATATTCTCTCCTGCTGGGAAGCTGTTATTGATTTAAGCACCAAATGTGTACATACACTGGCGACACACTTTATTCGAGCTCGGCTAGTCCCACGAATTCGGGTATACTCGGGTGTATTGAGGTTTGTGACTGTTTTCTGCCCGAGTGCATTGCGTTATTTTCCAGGCAGGGATTGAAGCATTGTATTCCCGCTGGCTGCAATACTGCACAGTATATATATATATATATACTGCATTACAATTCATGAATTTATGCCATCTGGTAGACACGCGAAGCATTGCAGCCTATTAAATCCTAATCATTATCATTTAACAGATCAGCCGCCCGTCAGCCAGGCATGAACCATGGCTGGGAAGGCAAACGCAACGGGGCTTGTCAGAGGTGAGGAGCGGCGCATTCCAGGTATCTGCCAGGTACATACTGGGTATTTGCTCGAATAAAGTGTGTCGCAGCAGTAACTAGCTATACAAAGGCTAAATAGGGACTAGTGTACAGGGGGATTCGACATAGAATACATAAATGATCTCAATAGACATATTTTTGTGATAAGATGAATATGCTGAGAGCTTAAAATACAAAGTAAAATATAAATAAAAATGCACAAAACACATTTATACCTACAATTCATTGTTATCATTAATTCATTAGGTTACAATGTACAATTTTTAGACTTATTTATATTTAATATCCTAATAGAAAGGCTAACGGAGCCCCCTGATACCTGGTTCATGGTGAACACGTCTGGCAGTCCTGGAGGAGTCCACAGAGACGTTATACCGTATGCAGAACCGGATGGTGGTGATATGAAATCACAAACTGCATTTTTTATATCTTAATCTTGTGAGTGCGTTTCCAATCCCCCCCACCCCCCATCCTCCTTCCCCCTTTTTTATAATAAACATACAGTGTTATGCTATGGGGCGTGCGCTCTCTCTCTTTTTCTGTTTTTAGATATGTGTGGAGGTGGTTAACCCCGTGTGAGAGCAGCCGAAGACCCCTTTATCTACACCAAATACCCACCATTATGGACTAACTATTGAAGGACTGGTTGGACTGTTTTATATTATTTTCTTTTTTCTTTCGTTCAGCAAGTTTTGCACTTTTTATGTATAGGAATTTGGTTGTGTTTTAGTATAGTTTATTAGGCAATACTGTTCACAAATTACATGTTGTTAGAATTTTTATCACATTAATATATGCACTTTTAGCATTATTCACACAATTCATTTGATTGATGGAACTATAGTTCACTTATCACTAAATATATCACGGTACTGTTTTTGGCGCTACATTTTTTGCTTTTGCTTATATATATATATATATATATATATATATATATATATATAGAGTCAGGTATGGAGATTAGCACTCACGTTTTGATGTAGGAGGCAGATGCTTGTCCTATAGGTAGTATGTAGACATATGGTGACCAGGGGATCCTGATAGCCAAAAGAAGACAGCACACTGCAGTGTTGATATCAAAAAAAAGTGTATTACGTGACACAGGGCCGCCAACGTTTCGGTCCGCCCAACGGGACCTTCCTCAGGGCAGTGGTAATGAAGGTTGGGGGGAAAAAGGATGTGACGTACTACAGCCAATCAGAGTAGGGATGGATTGGCTCTAGTACAATGTGACAAGCACTCAATGACGTCACATCCCTTTTCCCCCCAAGCCTCTGTCACATGGTATACTAGAGCCAATCAGAGTAGGGATGGAGTTCCCACGCTCTGATTGGCTACCATACCATGTGAGGGCGGCCATGTGTCTTTTCATGACGTCATCTTAAAGGCAATTGAAGCAAAGCCATTCTGATTGGCTGTGCTTTCATTGCCTTTAAGTGACGTCATCATTTTTATTTTTATCGGCCAAAACACATGGTTTTCACGGCCCAATCAGGGCCGTGGGAACCATATGACTAAAATGTGACGTCATAGGCCTTTAAAAGCCTATGTCGTCTCATTTTGAAGCCAGACGCCGCGGAGGAAGGACCTCCGGAGAAGAAAGAAGACCAGGGCGTGGCCGAAGATGGAAAGAAGACCCCGCCCCGCCCGGAAGAAGATAGAAGAAAGAAGAATACAGATGAAGATGGATTACAAATAGAAGACCCGTGGATTGATTTGGATTTTTAGATTAATGTTTATTTTTTTGTATGGTTTATTATTTTATTGGTTCCTGTTCGTGGATTGGTTCGTGAGTAAGCTGCGCAACGGGAGTCGGTGGGGGTAAGTAATGGTAAGTGAACTAAAGAAATGTATTTTATTTAACTTGTTAATTTTTTTAAAAGCTTTTTTAACATGTGTATTTTTTTTTTTCTGATATATCATTTCTTGCCACTGTATGTATTTGTGTATATATGTCTAGAGAGATATATACATACAGGGAAAGAAATGATGTTGTTTTAAAAGCTTGATTTGATGTGTTTTAAATTAATTTGTCTATGTTGCTATGCTTTATTGCGAGTTTAAAGTATTTTAAAATTAGATAAATGTAATTGTTGATATTATATTGTGTGTTTGAGGGAGGTCAGGGCTAGCCTTGGTTTTAAAGTTTGTATTCTGGTTGGTACATATATTTTTTCACATGTTAAATTGTTCTGCTCCAGGCGTGAATTAGTTAATTGTTTCATTGTTCGGGATGGACTGTCAATTGTTTAGGGATGTAACTAATGATTGCTAATTGATTTTTGTTTACTTGATTGGTTAAAATAGTTGACTTCTTTGGAGTATAGTATTTGTATTTAGCTTGCAATGATATTGTTAACATTCATTTGCAGAATGTATATGGTGCATGGATTTTATGCATCATTTATACAATGTAAATGCAATGTATTGATTGGAATGTGAGGTGTTTCATTGGCATTTGATGATTTAGATTGTAAGATCAGTTAGGATTATTAAAGGAAATTCATTGTAATGTAGTGTGTCTGTATGGAGAAGTGTTATTTGTAGGACAGTATGGTTTTAATAACCCTTCTACATTTATTTGTATATTGGTTCATCATGTGTGTGTATATACTGTATATATATATATATATTATATATATATATATATATATATATATATATATATATATATATATATATATATATATAGATATTTACTGTATATATAGTTGCATGATGAAGCCACTGTACAAATTCATGGGTGAAAGGTGGGTATCGGGCCAGTATGGCTTAACCCCTTAATTACCTTTGCGGTTATTATCTGATAAGGTGTTTAAGGGGTTAATTGATATCTGAATGTAATTGCAATGTATT